>NW_019174531.1:36265-38394 GCF_002260705.1 Seriola dumerili | reverse complement strand
GGGTCTGACTCTCCAGGAGTGCTGTTCTAGTAGTGAGTGTGAGCCTGATCGAGCAAATCGGCAAAGTTCTGCAGGTCGACTATTTTTCTCTAACTAACCGTTCAGCTCAAATGAACTCCGCAAGATATTTGAATGAAGTCAGCAATGTTTCCCACCTGAGGCTTTCTTTGCTTGTAAACTGATGAATAATTTCACCTCATCTTGAAAAATGGAATCACTATGTCAAAATGTACAAATCTTTAAAAGCCAAAATAAAACTTTAAGCTCAAGGTTCATCAACAAAAAAACAAGACATCACATTCTGCTTTGTGTTAGGTATCATATCAATTATGTGACTGCAGAATCTACTTGGTTCCATACATAAGATGTAAATACACTAAGAATATTGCAGATTCTCTCATGAAGACAAGGATCTGCCATTTTCTGGTCTACCAGAGCCAGTAGAAACGTATTACAACACAAAACACCTGTTCCATCATTGTTAAGTGGAGATGACAAGCTTCAGTTATTTCACTGAATTATCATTGTTATACATAGTTAAACACTGCTCTCTTTGCCTGAGAATAACAGATACATGTAATTCTTGCTATGTAAGCGCTGAAAGACCTTTTGATAAACTCAGAGATCATATTACGTTGGAGATATGAAATTCATTTTTCTGTTTTCATGTTTAAGAGAATTTGATCTCAAATGTTTTTTATTTGGGGCGTGGAGATAGAAAAGAAGTTCCAGAGAACATTAAATCCTATCTAAATAAACCTGGACTAGTAAACATTTAGAGCAAGCACTCAATGTAGTGAATCACAGCACGACTCACCACGTTAAATGTTATGTTTTTAAAAAGGTGTATTTCATTCTAGTTGTCACCAGGGAAGAGCGTGAGGTCTACTGTAGAGAAGTTGTATGACTGCTTACAACGCTGAAATACTGATGATGTCACGACATTTACTCGCGTTTCAGTAAATCGAAAGTCTGGAATTATTTGGTCCTCTTTCAGACTTATGTTACCTTCATTAACCCCCACTCCTTATGCAAACACTGGAACCTTGGCCACAACGCCCTGCACTGGGAGCGGGGCGGAAGTTCGGAGTCTCCCTGGATCAGAGAGTTAAGGAATGCAGTCAGACTGTTTTCAAAATACCAAGACCCACACAGCCCGACTTAATCCTAGGTGACAAGGCCATGAACAACAAGAGGGGGGAGAGTGTTTGTGTGTGTCATATTACTGTTGTTGTTCTACAACTGTACTGCAGCTGTGTCATGATGATAACCAACAAAAAGTGAACTGTCATTTTTAAACAAATTGGATACGACATGTTAATCACTGAGCTTTAGAGCAGCAGGGAGGTGGCTTTGTTATTTCAAGTTACAGCCAGGTGAGTTGTTTCCCCCTACTTTCCAGTCTTTATGCTAAGCTAAGCAAACAGCTGCTAGCTGCAGCTTCATATTCACTGTACAGTCATGAGTGGTGTCAATCTTCTCGTCTCTGTCCCAACAAGAACATAAGAATATTTCCCAAAATATCATTCTCTTCTATCTGTTCCTTTGACCAGCAGAACATCAGTCTTACACTTAGTCCCACTGTCACATATAAAAATATGTGTCCCGTTACTTCTGGCTCTGCTTGGCCAAAGATTCCAGCTCCGTCTTTGGAAAGACGAGCTAAAAGTGGCTTTGGACAACCAGTTATCTAAAGCAACAGTTACAGTATAATTCAGAACAGTGAAGATTAAGCCTTTTATTGGCAGTTGTTGCTTGTAAGCTGTTGTCTCCAGACCTATGCCCGATAGGCCAGTCTCATAATTACAGCCATACTGGTCAGAGGATACTTGTTTTTAATGTCATTTACAGTTTCACATAAATATTAAATATTTAATATGTAATATAAGTTTTTGCAGAACAACAATTTTTTTGTGGAGAATTTCTTTTAAGAATGAATAATGGTTGATCATACCCTTAAAGGTCCCATATTTTATACTTTCTCTGTGTTTCATTTTGAGTTTTGATCCATAAGAACATATACTTCATATTTTTCATGGCACTGTAGTGTAATTGTCAGTTATTTGATTAATGTGGTTCTGGCTCTTGGCTGATTTTATCAGTTAAATCCTCCCCTGACATGAATTGGA
>NW_019174531.1:0-36240 GCF_002260705.1 Seriola dumerili | reverse complement strand
GTATCAGCATCTTTTTCACAGCAGTATCGATATAAAGTTTGCTAAAATTAGCCACCATGGGCTCCTGGTCACACCAGACCACGAGAGCCTGCAGCAGCAAAACAGGCTCTCGTGGATTGAGAAGAAAGTATTTTATGTATTTTACATATGAAATCAACCTTTTGTTTGTAACAGAAAGACTGATATTACTTCTCTCAAAAAATACATAGTCCCCCTTTCATTTCTCTTATTATCATAGGATATAAAGATTTGTTACTTTTTTAGCCTCGTATTCAACCTTTTATTTTACATTTTCATTGTTCCCATTTTATTCTGCAGCACTAGCCCTAACAAATGCATATTTATCACCTATTGTTTCGGGGCGGCCTTGGTGGAACATTAGAGTATGAAAAGAGGTGAAAATGACTGAAAGATCATTTGAGGCGAAGGCGGCTAAATTAGGTAGAAAAACAGCGGAGAGAAATAAAAGTAAAATCAGAAGATTAAAGAGAAACCAGACGGTTACAGTTGAGCCGAGGAGCGACACAAACGTGAGCTGAAGAAGACGAGTGCAGACATGACAGTGACATTCCTGCCATTCTGTGAAACGCAGGCCTCGCCCTCCTCAGAAAAAAAAAAAAAAAAAAAAAAAAAAAAACCCCTCCTGTTACAGGACGTCCATTCTCAGATGTAAAAATGTAAAACTGAGACCAAGGCCAAGTGGATTTAAAAGTCAGAAACTGTTTCTTTTGTATGAACCAGACTGAATAAGAGAAACCAGGTGGTGAAAGGTCACAGCCCTGAAACAATGTGCCACCTTTCTCTGAGCACAAGCTAAACACAATATCTGCTTTTTCTGAGTTAGCAAATTACAATTTGCTACAAATAAAGTTCACTTTATTACATCACATTTTATACCGTTACACAAATTATTTTCCATTTTTCAGAGAAAATGCAGTAAATTTTTCCAGTTGACTCCAGTAGTACTTGCTAATGCTATGCTAAGCTAACATTAAGCCAACAGTTCAAGCAGCTCTGGCTTAGTTGCCATTGAAGGTGGAGACTCATGGTGACTTTCGGTTTTGGTCAGTAAAAAAGACTCTTTGTGTTGATGTTAAAATAAAAGTCATGTGTAGTGAAGCTTCTATGAATTCTTGATGAACATCACATGTTACATTCAGGAAGTAAAACGGCTGAAAGGTGTTGTTTCAGGGCTGTTTCATCTTTCAAAACTTGTTACTTTTCAGTAGTAGATCTGCCTGCGTCGATGTGCCCTTCACTGACCGGTTTGTCAGTTGTTTCTGGGGCTAATAATGCTGGTAGGAGATGTGGAGCCTGCAAACAAAAATTCCTCAATATCCAACCTGTAATTATCACTGAGGGGTGTGACGTGAACGGGATTTCCCAGAAGGCAGCTTGTGTTTTTTTTTTTTTTTTTTCTGAATGTAGCATCAAGAGCAGGAGACAAAAAAAGGCCGATGTCTGATTGATTGTGCAGAGGAGGTCTGACTAGTTTTCTGACCTGGAGCTTAACGTTTTCCAATACATCTAACCGTGGTTATTGATATACATGCACATGTTATATTCAGCAGTATATTATTTCAAAATAAAGCTTTTATCTGCTGAGTCAAATTACAAAACAACCACAGAATGAATACATCATGTAAATTACAGGGTGAAGACAGGCTAGTTTTTCCTCTTCAAGATGCAGATGAGGATCTCACCACAGTGTCTGTTCGAGCTGCAGACTGATTCGCCTGCAGCTACAGGAAGCGCAAGTCTGCAGGTCGACTAGTTTCTCTACTGACGTTCAGCTCAAATGAACTCCGCAAGATTATGAATGAAGTCAGCCAATGTTTCCCACCTGAGGCTTTCTTTGCTTGTAAACTGATGAATAATTTCACCTCATCTGAAAAATGGAATCCACTATGCTTCAAATGTACAAATCTTTAAAGCCAAAATAAAACTTTAAGCCTCAAGGTTCATCTCAAAAAAATAAAAAATCCACTCACATATCCGCTTTTAATCACAGTTGTGATGCAGATTACTGTATCATGACATGGATGTTAGAAACTAAAGCTTCAGATTCTCCTGAAAACAATAAGGATCCTGGACACGACCAGGAACGATTAGCAACACAACCACCTGTTATCATGTGAGTCAAGCTCAGTATTACTGAATTCACATGATGACACCTAAACATGCTCTCTTTGCTGAATAAAGACAATGAAATGTGGTTGAAAGCGCTGAAAGACCTTTGAAAACAGAGATCATGTGATATGATCTTTTTGTTTTTAAGTTTAAGATTTGATCTCAAATGATTTTGGGAGATAAATATAAATAAACCTGGACTCAGTAAAACTTTTAGAAGCAACATGAGCTCAATTAGAAAAGACGACTCCACCATGTTAAATGTTATGTGTTTAAAAGTGAAGCCAGGGAGAGGTGAGTTCACCTGAGAACAGGTTTATGAACTGTTACACAGCTGAAAATACTGATGATGGATTCTGGTTTTGTAATTCAAAACTGGATTTGCATACAAAAAAAATTAAACCTCATGCAGCTACACACACTTCATGACACCTAAACACCCCCCCCCGACCCTACCCCCACCCTGTCACTGGGGAGGGGGCGAGTCTCCCTGGATCAGAGAGTTAAGGAATGCAGTCAGACTGTTTTCAAAATACCAAGACCCACACAGCCCACTTAATCCTAGGTGACAAGGCCATGAACAACAGAGGGGGAGAAGTGTTTGTGTGTGTCATATTACTGTTGTTGTTCTACAACTGTACTGCAGCTGTGTCATGATGATAACCAACAAAAAGTGAACTGTCATTTTTAAAACAAATTGGATACGACATGTTAATGCTCACTGAAACTTTGAGAGCAGCATGGATTGACTTATTTCAAGTTAAGCCAGGTGAGTTGTTTCCCCCTACTTTCCAGTCTTTATGCTAAGCTAAGCAAACAGCTGCTAGCTGCAGCTTCATATTCACTGTACAGTCATGAGTGGTGTCAATCTTCTCGTCTCTGTCCCAACAAGAACATAAGAATATTTCCCAAAATATCATTCTCTTCTATCTGTTCCTTTGACCAGCAGAACATCAGTCTTACACTTAGTCCCACTGTCACATATAAAAATATGTGTCCCGTTACTTCTGGCTCTGCTTGGCCAAAGATTCCAGCTCCGTCTTTGGAAAGACGAGCTAAAAGTGGCTTTGGACAACCAGTTATCTAAAGCAACAGTTACAGTATAATTCAGAACAGTGAAGATTAAGCCTTTTATTGGCAGTTGTTGCTTGTAAGCTGTTGTCTCCAGACCTATGCCCGATAGGCCAGTCTCATAATTACAGCCATACTGGTCAGAGGATACTTGTTTTTAATGTCATTTACAGTTTCACATAAATATTAAATATTTAATATGTAATATAAGTTTTTGCAGAACAACAATTTTTTTGTGGAGAATTTCTTTTAAGAATGAATAATGGTTGATCATACCCTTAAAGGTCCCATATTTTATACTTTCTCTGTGTTTCATTTTGAGTTTTGATCCATAAGAACATATACTTCATATTTTTCATGGCACTGTAGTATAATTGTCAGTTATTTGATTAATGTGGTTCTGGCTCTTGGCTGATTTTATCAGTTAAATCCTCCCCTGACATGAATTGGATGAATTTTCTCAGATGTGAATTGGGTGTCGGGGTCAGGTGGTTTTAGTGACCTGTACAAGTTAAGAATTTCCATCTGCACCTGCAGCTGCTGCAGGATCTGTTAAATCCTCCATCCTATTTAAAGCTGATAGTATACGGGCTCCAGTTTGATTATCAGCAGACTAGATCTTTATTTTGATTCCTGAACATATATCTGTGTCCCTCTTCCATACTGCACTGCAACAGGTGTGTGTGTGTGTGTGTGCGTGTGTTATTGTAACTGGAAGAAAACCGGTTTTGGCTTTAGACCTTCAGGACAAGGACATTGTTGTGTAGTGAGGTCACTTTTCTGTGAAAGTCCTGTTTTAAAATGAAAACCTGTCAAACTCTGCTGCTTGTCACAGGATTAATGTCAGTTCCCAGTTTAAAAAGTGCTCACACATAGATTACATTTTGTGAGCACGCTCCCTCCAAACATGAATAAACAAGATACATCAAGTGGCCGTGGTGTAAACATGATAATCTGCTTTGATTAACTACTTTGGTTCAGTTATAAAAAAATAACCCACGCAGTCATTCATTGTTGGAGTCTCTGGCTCCTCATGTCCACATGTAGGGTGTGGGTGAGCAAAACACGGTTGCTGATTTGTGTGAATTTGAGGGACAAAAGCATCAGCCAAATGAATAAAATACAGAATAAGACCAGACATCTCATTTATTGTGGGGAGAAATTTAGAGAGTATCTTGCCCAATGACACTTTGACATGTGGACTAGAAGAGCCGGGGGATCGAACCACCAACCCTCTGATTAGTGGACGCCCTGCTGTACCTCCTGAAGTCACAGCAGCAGCAAAAACTACACCTGTATTTTAGCTGCAATGCAGGTTTCTGTACTCGTATCTGTGTCTTTATCTCTGCTGTCAACACCTCCTGAGGGCTTTTTTTTATGCTCGTCTGCCAACCGGATGTCTGTCAGGCTGTGTGTGTGTGTGTGTGTGTGTGCAGGTTATCGAACACACACACATCTTAATGTGCTCAAAGTTACAGTCCAGCCCTCATTGTCTTTCCATCTTAGCCTCGTTATTCCTCCACTTCCTGCTTTGGCACGTCACTGTCAGAGAAAAATCCAAACGTCTGCTCTCAGCTTTAAATTCACCCTAAACATCTAAAATTGACCCCAAACCATCGACTTCAGTTGTCACTGAGACACAGCGAGTCTGGATCCTTCACCTAGACCCCCACTAACAACACCAACATGGAGGCCCACCACAGAACAAAGGCCTCCTGTCATCAGTGTTGACACCGTCTGACAGTGATGATGTTGCCGATGAAGGTAAAAATAACAGAGGGACAGTTGAGTCAATCAGTTTGAGGCCCCTAGGGGCCCCCGAGAGGTGCTTTACAGCTATCCACCACCAGCTCTACCTGACACCTAGAGGGGGGAGGGGTCTCTTAATAGTCACACCCTCAGAGCTCAGAGAAAGGAAAGTCTTCCAGGATGTTTTCAAAGAGAGAACTAGAATTACCACCTCTTGGTTTTTTGCCTCGGCCAACCAGCCAAGCTGCAGGAAACAGGGACACAACCTCTGATTGACCAGTAAATTAATTCAGGCTACGTCCGCACTACTATGTTTACATTTTAAAACAAAAACGACCTCCGTCCAGATGACCGTTCTGACCTCGTATCAGAAACGGTCTCCGTCCAAACTATCACACCAGAAAACACATATCACAGGACCATTCATCTCCTTTGGGTTTTGGACGTTTAAAGACATCACCATGACCTCCCTTATTGATTAACCAGCTAATCAAGAAAATAATCTGCAGAGTAATCAATACTGTTATGATGCTAAAATCTGGACTAAATTTTGATTTTATTAAGAGCTTTGTCTGATTTGAGTTCGGCTTCATCACCACTGCATACTTGAAAAAACACATTCATGCTCATATTTAAAAAGTCCTGTTTCATCTGCTGGAGGAGGAGGAGGATCAACTATTGCCCAACGTGAGTTCCAGGGAAAGAGGATGAGGAGGTGAATGAAGATTAAAAAGGAGAACAAAGGTGAAAAAAAAGATAAAGACGTAAAGGTGTTTGGGCTTAAATGTCCTGTGACCAGAGCTTCACGAACTGCTTTGAGACTTGTGGTTTCAGATTGACACGGTAGGTCAGGGAGGTCCAGGCATGTCAGTGACTCATGTCTTTGTTTCAGGAGGCAGCTTCCTGTTGTGCTCCATACTGTGTTGAAACCTGACAGGGTTGCATCACTGCCGCCGCTTGGGAAGAATGTGGCGTTCAGGTGTGAAGAGATGCATTCTGCTGCTGCTCGTCATGGTCTGTTACTTAATGCAGCTGCAACGGTCGCTGTTAGGGAAGTCTGAGCGGACTCTGAAGTCTTCATGAGAAAGTGCATTTTGCAATTTCATTTGGAAAGACTTTAGAAATACAAGTTTTGAACTGAAGCCAATTCATTCTCACCTCCAGGCTAAAAGCTTTGTGACCTTACAACGTCAGGTTTTATTCCTTTATCTTGATAGAGTCAAAGGTACCTTTAGTTTTTTTTCCCTTAGTTTGGTTGCTAAGGTCTTTTGTGCAATGGGTTAAATGATTCCTTAAGTATAAGACCAACATGGGGAGAAAACCTTAAATACTTAAGTGAACATTTTAAGGAAACCTTAACTCAAGCTTTAAGGAAAGTCTTAGCTTAAGGTGTTTTGATTTTAGCAGCTCAAAGTTTAAAGAGTGATTGTTTTTCTTTTTACGTCTCAACTTCTGATTTTTGTCAAATAATTCCAACTGGAGTCCGAGTCTGTGGGAAAATCTCCATCTTTTTTAATAGCTGTTCTGTAGCTTTTCACTACATCAAGATGGAGTTTGTCCAGAAATTTGAACTTCTGCAATTCCATGATAACTGAGACAGTTTTCCCAAAAGGGCAAGAATGAGACTTTGAATCTCAAGTATTTGTCTTGTTTTCATCTCATGTCTTAGAGTGAAAACAGTGTTTTTCTGAAGAAAAGACAGAGTAAAGTTCTCAGTAGTATGCTTCAAATAAAATACATCATACAATGGAAATTAATTGGTAGACAGGGATAACAGGCCGATGCTGTTAGACAGGTGGTTTCAGATGCTGTTACACGAACTGAGGACTTGTTTAAAAAGCCTACAATTCCCGCCTTGTGGTTGTTTGCCTCAATCAACCAGTTACAGGAAATATGGCCACAATCTCAGTTACAGCGTTAAAGAAGTGTTTTTACATAACATTGTGATGTCACAGTGAAGTTGACCTATGACCTTTTGGATATAAAACACCATGAATGAGAACGAGAATGGGAAAGGTGGACTGTCGTCGACTCTAAGGTATAAAAAAGACGACTCAAGTTGGAGACTCAGTCAGTGTGACTGAGCTTTTCCCTTGAACTACGATTGAGGAATCCTGATAATCGTCCACTGGGACGACCTGCAAACTTTTTCCTTTTCTTGTTGACATTTCCTTGAAGAAGCGTTTTCAGTGCCGCTGCTCTGTCGAGACGAGAGCTGGATTCTGTTCACAGACATTTTCTACACGACAAACAGAATTTCTGAAGAGGGGAAATTATTGTGCAAACGTGACAGTTAGTTACTGCTGCAGTTGTGCCGAAGGGTGTAGCAGCACTACAGTGTGTGTGTGAGTGTGTGCGTGTGTGTGTGTGTGTGTGTGTGCAAGACTGTGTGTGTACATTAGTTTAACATGTTGCAAGACGCCAAGGCGTGAGAGGAATGAGGAGAATTTCCTAGAAGGTCATGAAGTGGCTAACATGTCTCAGATGCAGACAGACAGAAAACGACAGATATGCTACAGACACACACGCATGCACGGACACACACACGGTATCAGTCCTTTAACATTGAAGCATGAAATGAGGTTAAACAGCAGCAAAGAAATGACCGAAAATTGTAAATCACTGTTGTCTCACTGACAACAGGAAGTTTACAACAGATTCAAACACACTCAAAAACTTGTTTCTGTCCTTGGCCAAAAGTATATGGACACTTTCAGGTCTTGATTTTGGTTAGGTTTTTGTTGTTCCACTGACAGGAAATCTTACTGACAGTTGTGTCTCTTTCCTGTTTCCACATGACAGTTTCCCCATGCACAAAGCCAATGAAATGGTTTCCTAGTGATGTGTGGAGGAACTTGACCTCAACCCCACCCAACACTTTTGGGATAAGCTGGAACGTCGACTGTGAGCCAGTCTTTATCACGGAGGCAGGAAACTACCCCAGAGGGAAGGCCTGGGAATTTCTTCCCCCAAAAACTAAATAATAAAATCCAAAAATAAAAAAACAGGAAGATCACTGCATACCCTGCTGCGGCTTAAAGTATAGTTTCAGCCAAAAACCAGTTTGAAAGTCTACTGCCTTAGTTAGGAGGGATGTTCTGCATTCCAACTCATCTACACGGCCGCAACTGAAGGCCCAGCTCCAAGTATATCAAAACACAGAGTACTTACGGTACTTTCTGTCGGCAGTATATGATTAACCCGATGGCGGCGGCAAGAGCGATGAGGACGGCGATAACGATTCCGGCGATGGCTCCGTCTGACAGACCTTCATCCAACGCTCCCTCCTCTGCAAAAACAACACAAACAACATCATTTAATATGATCGTGTGAGGAATCACTCTAATATAAATTCACTTTAAATTCAAAATCATGATCCATCTAGGTGAATGGGGACGGGGTGGGAGGGTGGGGGTTGGGGGGAGAGAGAGAAATGTACATGAATAGTATATGAACAGGACCCTGTGAACACTGTGTGCAATGTTTGAGGTCGGTTTCATTAAGCTCAGAACAGAAACCACACAGAGGAAATGAAACATGACTCAATCTGATTGAAGGGAGCAGTTTGGTGAGTAATTCTGTGGAAGTGATCTCCAATGCTGATTCTTGGCATACCCACATGACAATCTATATGAGATATCACTATAAAGATTCAAGAGAAACAAACCAGCATGATATAGTCACACTGCTGCTATTCGCTGGTGTGAAAACTGAAACTGAATATTGCAGTTAAAAAGCAGAAACGTTACCAAATGTTTTCTGCCTGGCACATTTTTTTCACAGAGACCCCGTTGCCTTAACCAACAGGGTTCATACTGTTTATGACGGCCCTTGTAGGACATCTCAGACTCAGTGTTAGGCTCAGCTGTGCTTTGACCTGATTGCTAACGTTAGCATTATAACATTAAAGCTGGGACAGGCAGTAATTTTTTGGCATCAGTGGGCAAAAATTCCATCATCACTTCTCAGCAGATTGTGATTCAAGTAGTCTGAGAGATGGGCTCACAGCAGCAGGGTATGCCCGTTTGGTGAGAGCTGCAAGATGGAGGCTGTGTTTTCAAATTCTGACTTTAAGCCCTTTACCACTTTAACATAGGCAAGCTAACAGCTATTGGATGCTAATATAGATGGCTAATATAGATAACCTGGAAATTTGTTAGTATTTTAGCACTTCCTGCTGGAAATGGAAATAGAAAAATCCCAATGGCTTTTTGTCGAGCGAACTAGGGTGATGAGGTGATGATCATCAGGGTTAGCCTACAAAAACACCTCATCCCTGCAGCACTTTATTCAGGATTGTAGCATGTTAACATTAGCAAAAACCTTGAGTACAGAGCCTGATGGAAATCATGCCATTTAGTTTCCTGTGTTTGGCACCAGATACTTTGGTACCATGGCAGATACCATAATGTGATAAACAAATAACAACTAGCGCAGGACACTGCAGCTGAGTCATGAACCGGTCAAGTCTCTTTTAACTGGTGAGATGACGTAAGACAAATAAGTATTTCTGTCATCTGTAGGCAGAGCTCTCTGACTCGGTCCTCTGCAGACTCTACTGTGGAGGAGGCTATATGCATTTAAGTCTACAGCTGTAAATTAGCATGAAGCTGCAGCCCAGTGGTTCCTTTCTAAAGACTAGATCTGCACTGATGTTGAACTGCAGTTGACACAGGTGACGGTGTGTGTATCTCACCTTTGACGGACAGGTTGAAGGTGTGCGTGGTGGTCTTGCCGGTGACAGCGTTGTGCGCCTCACACATGTACGTTCCAGTGTTTTTGTAAATGGCTTTCACAATGGTGTACTGCGCCGTTTTCACGCTGGTCACTGTGCCGTTAAACTTCCAACTGAAGTTGGCGGGTGGGATGGACATAGCGGAGCAGGTGAGCGTCACATGCTCGTTCACCTCTATGGCCCCTTCACCCCTCACCATCACTTGTTCAGGACCATCTGGACATAGAGTGGAAATAAAAGAGGGTTCATTATCTATAAACTGTCAAGACAAACAAATCCACCTCCATAAATGCCTCATAATACAAAAATCTTCAGGTCTTGTAGCAATACAAACACTCACAGTTGACCACCATCTTGTAGGAGGCTGTGTCAGTGCTGACAGGGTTGATGAGCTGACACATGTACTCTCCGTTGTCCTCTTTCTGCAGCAGGCTGATCATCACTGAGCTCATGTCTTCAGAGAACACCAGGCGGGAGCTGGCAATCAGAGGTTTGCCATCTTTCAGCCAGGTCCTGGTCTTCACGGTGCCGGTCTTCGCCTGGCAGCTGATGTTTGCTGTGCTGTTGCCGGCGATGAGGGTCGCAGTCGGACCGGTGATGGTGGTACCTGTAATGGGCTCTGTACACAGTATGGGAACGAGAGATGTTATTTTTATATTCTACTTAATTTGATACTCATCATCATTTTGAGCTTATTTGGCTGCATTTGATTATTTTCAATCAATTAAAATGTATGACGCTGATGAGAAGTGGAGAAATCTAGAGTCAAAGACCGACATTAAAGGAGTAATCCAGTGATTTAATACTGCACCATAAAGTTGGGAGATTCATAAGAGACAGTTTAAAGGTCCCATATTTTACACTTCTCCTGTGTTTCATTTGAAGTGTTGATCCATAAGAAGATATATTTGTGGTTTTAAGAACCAAAAACCATCTCAATGCAGTTTTACATCTCCTCTCTCAGACCTCTCTCTGGGGCTCTGGTAACAACAGGTCGGTGAGAAAACAGTCATCCAATCAGAAGAGAGGCTCAGTCTCCTCTCTTCTGATTGGCTGATTGTTTTCTGAGTGATCAAATAAAAATATAGCAGATTTCAGGTAAACACTTAGAGAAACCAAATGGCTGGATGGTTTGTCCACGTGGGTGGGGCTTGGGGCATGGCGAAGGACGTTGACTGCTTTGTTGTGACATCACAAAATTCCTGACGGCTAGTTTTAAAACTCAGTTTCTGAATACAGGCCGTGTGCATTTCTCTGAGGACTGAGTTCTATGATACTTTCACAGTATTAATGTAGAACCTAGACCTGCTTTATAAGACATGAACAACAGAATTTACAGTAGTCGAGCTTCAAAACAACTGGATCCTACATTTCCCATAATGACAATTATTATTAGTGGGTAGAGCATCTCAGCTGCTTAACTACTTTGTTTCAGCAACACCAGTTAGCTTCATGGTGTTGTGTTTCTAACTACAGTTCATATGGTGCAGGTCAGTGGACTAAACACATACTGTATGAGTCTGAATGCACTGTAGCTCACACCCATCTCCTGCTGTGATGTTGGTCATGTTACACTTTAAAGTTCACTGCCTTTTCCTTTTTCATAATCATAATTATTAACTTTATTTATATGGCACCTTTCATACAGGGGGTGTAGTTCAAAGTGCTTCACAACAAAGTACAACTTCTCCTCCCCCTCACCCTCCCCCTCTCTTATCATTCAGAAAGAAAACAGAAACTCTTCGGGGCAAAATGTAAGACCATCTTCCAACCCAGCAGGTTTCTCTCTCTCTCTCTCTCCACACACACACACACACACACACACACACACACAGAGTTTCTTGGTGACTTACTTTAACCTTAAAACATGTCTTCACCTTAACATTTGAGGATTTACGTCATAGGGACTTGCTTTTTGTCCTCATAAACAGACTTAGGTCCCCATAACATGAGTAATCCCTGGACCACACGCACACACACACACTCACACACACACACACACACACACACATACATGTTCAAGTTGGTCTGCCGCCAACTTGAAAACAACGTCCACCAAAAACAAGAAGCTAAAATTCCTTGGCAGTAATTACAGACAGCACAGTTTCACACTGTCTCAGCACCTCCCAGGTAAAATCTGATGCATGTGCCGTGGGTCGCTGCTGCTGTATGTAGTGGACCTGTCACCAGCAGATTCTATGACTAATGTGAGTCCATTTATCAGTCTCGTGCCTCGGAGGTATGTCACCGAGAAACGGGAAGGTTTCAGTCTGCTTTGTTTCAGTGGGTTTCAGTCAACTTCTGCTTCTCTCTGAACGACGAAACGGTGTTGTTTTATTCAGCCGAGCTGTTAAAATCTAATGTCCCTAAAAAATCTCCAATTCATGTTGCTTTTATAAATAATTTTCTATAGATTGCAGCCATAGAAACTGCTCAGTCATTTTCAGCTAAAATGATTTTCATGTCAGTTTTCTAGTCAATCTTCTTGAATGTTTTTTGTTCGTTTGCTGCATCTCCTTCAGATTTAACTCTTTATGACCCAGTGTTCACACTGATGCTAAAACATTAGATTCTTTTCTGTTGTAGTCATTTTCAGATATAACTGAGGTATCATACTCTGCAGCACTGTACAGCTGAAACCTTAAAAATATGGGGTCTCCAGGGGGGTGGATTAACCCCCCCACCAAGGTCTTGAAATATTATATATAATATTATGCTGAAGCTTTTTGTAAGTTAATTGGCTGGTGATTGTTATTTGTACACAGCAGCTACCAGCTGGCTAACCAAGGTTAGAGATAAGCTGTGGGCAAGTGAGAAAGACCGTGGAGAGACAGAGACAGTGGCCTCTGGTTATGACCTTGAATATTCTCTGCGTGGTATTTTGGTATCCAGCGAACCGTGCACAGATTGGAAGTGAGGAACAAACATTGAAATGAAGCAACGTAAAGTGTATTGTTGGTATTTTGGAGTCAAATGTGTGCTTGGGCTGAGATCAGAGCTCTGACGCAACGTCTCTTTGCTGCTACTTTAATCAACAAGAGCGAACAAATTAATGCTTAAAATGTTAATAAATGATCAAATTCATACACTTTCATATCAGTATTAGAGCTTTTTAAAGCAGGAATGTCTGTAACTCAGTCTGCATTCAATCTATAAATGAATACAAGTGATTGTTCCATTGTCTGTCGCCCACAGCTGCTTTAAGCACCTTCAGTTCATTAACTTCCTGCAGTCTCTGATAGGAGAAGTGCCAAGCTTGGCAACGTTACACACGGCCGGCCGGTGTGTGTACCTTCATTAAATCACATGCAAATGACACCAGGCTGCGACTGAACAAACCACACACACACACACCTCTACACACATCAGGCTGCTCATTTATGACTCAAAATTAAACTTTTGATGATGGCGTCAGATGAAAAGTCAGTTGATCAGCTAATCCTGAGGAGAGTGTGAATCTGAACCAGCTCAAGGCCATTCAACCATATAAACACATTTATGGAGCTGCCGCAAACACTCACCCATCACAGCGAAGGAAACAGCAGGTGAGGAGACGGCGCGCTCGGTCTTGGCGTTTTTAGCCGTGCATGTGTATCCTTCCGTCTGCTTCCCTAACCCGTGCTCCTCGATCTGTTTCAGAGTGAGGACGGGACCCGACACCTCCATCGGCTGCTGGTTGTGGAACCAGGTGAAGGTGGCGGGCGGGCTGGAGCTCGCTGAACAGGACAGGCTGAAGTTGGTGCCGGATTGGATAAACTCGGGAGGACTCGGAGGACTGATGGTGACTGTATCTGGTCCGTCTGTGGAGCAACAACACGTGGAGAGGGGTGAGAGCTCAAATCCAAACAGTTCATCCTCACAGCCAAGGCATTGGCTGGTTTCTGACTTTACTATGCTACAGCTTCTCAGTGGAAGCGTCCAACAAGTTCATTTGGACCTGATCCCAGTTAAGTTCTTTTAGTCCAATCTGATCCTTGTATTTACCTAAAAGCTGATTAAATCTGTATCGGACACATTCAAAATACCAAATCTGACACACCTTAATTTTCATGAGCTTCTTTTGATCCAAACACTGAAGGTCCTGATTCAAAATTAGTTGATGCGAAACACTGTACAACCAGAGTGGAGCTTCTTCCCTCACAAATGATCTTTGACCCTAACCCTAAAGTCTGGAGATAAGGCAGCACTCCAGAGGACAACACAGCTGAGTGTGATTGTGTTCATGTTACTGACACACTTAACATTAAAACACAGAAGAGGACAGTAAAGATAGGGCTGAATTTCCATTGGCTTTATTTGTCCGATACTGATCCATTCAAAATATAACCAGAAGCTCCTTTCATACTGCTTTTTTAAGTAATATCATTCCAAAGTTTCCACTGAAAGAGCACAGTACAAAATATAAAAGTATCGTCTATTTTTTGTGACGACAGGTAAGTAGCCGTTTCAAGCAAGAAAATAAACATCTCAAACCAGTGCAACTATGAAAAATAACGTCAAACAATGGAGATTTGTATCCTCTTCGACAGCTAACTGTGAATTATTGCTACTGATCAAATACTTGGAACACAGTCTCTATTGCAGCATTTTGTTTTCAAATTTGTACTCGATATGCTTATTATGCTTTTTTTTTTTTTTAATAAATTGAACATTTTTTACTTTCTACTACATCATTATTCATATCATCAATGCAGAGCTCGGTGTCAAAAGATAATATTAAAAATAGTAGACAACAAAAAATCTTTTCATTTCATAACAATGGACTATTGGTTTACTATAACTGCTAAAAGCACCATTATTAAGACAGTCAATACAAGCCTGCAGGGTTTTTTTTTTTATTTCTGTGTGGATATTTAAATTATTTAAGTTCCCTAAACATATATTTGGATATTTTACTGGAAAATAGTATTATCATATATATGTTATGAATGTTTTAAAACATGTTTTATGTATTTTTTTGTCCTTTTCTTGTGATTAAAGTCTTTTAAATTCATTTTTAAGAAGCAACATGTTGTAAAAATACATTTCATTGCACATCCTCAGGTTGTAGTGTTCACTGGATTCAAACACGACTTAAATTTTCAGAGACAGCCTGACCAGATTAAACGCTCCTGAGCTGCCGGGGTAAGCTTTTGATTAATTAATAACAGAGTTAACCAGCGGTCAATGTGGTTTCACTGCCTTTCAGGTTAGTCATGGTGAAGGAGTGGAAGCACAAGCCACTATGTACACACTGTGGTTTTAGTCACAGTGCAAAGACTGAGAGGGAGCGCCCTGCAAACACACACCACAGCCACAGTGGATACAGGAGTGTTTCAGGAATCTGAGTCGCCATCGTAGTGGATCCAGAAATATTGTAAAAGGCCTTGAATCAGGACAGATGACCTGCTGAGGTGTGAAGCAGCGACAGTAGCTGACTCATGTCTGACCCGCTTTGTTGTGAAAAGGGCGTGGAGCTCAGTCAGTGAAGTGCAGCATTTAAAGTAACGCAAGACTAAGACTAAGACAGATTAAATAAATCTGTGGGTAAACTTCTACCTGTCAAACCACCATGAGGGTGGATTTATTTAATAAAAGAACTATGTACCAATGTATCAGCCGATATGAGCTTATTGTAGATATGTCCGTATTAGTTTGTGTCTGCTGTAGGACAAAAATGTCAAACTACTCTCTGTAGGTTTGAGGTAATCCAGAGACAATGCCTCCGTTAAATAATTTGTCCACCTGAGAAAATGTATTTTTACACTGTACAACGTAACTCTCTAGTGTGTATCTAACTGCAGTTCTTCTAATGACGATTAATGTCCAACTTTACAGCAGAAATAAACATGTTTACAGCCTGGTAAAAAAAAATGTTTTGGTCTCTGTAGCTAATTTCGTTTTCCTCATGACAACTTGTACCTGGGGTGAATTTTTATATAACTCACCTGTTAACATTTTATTAAGGTTTAATGTTATGCAGAATTGAGGGCGTGGCCACTTAAAGTGACAGGTGGGTGAGTGTATGTTTGACACAACCCAGCATGAACCGAAAGTCTGGGCTCCACACAGGCCCCACCTCCTTGCCCATATTTGGATTAGCTGGGTAGTTAGGCAGTCAGGCACTGCCAAGATGGTGACGGCAGAACAGCTCACTACTCACTTATTACAAATCATGGTGATAAAAAATGTAAAGTGTGTCCAGAGGGTGGTGCGAGATGAATGGTCATGAGGTCATTTAAATGTAAATGGTTCATCCTCTGGGGAGTAGGAATCTGTACCAGTATTTTTTATATCAATCTACAAAACTAGATTTTGACATTTCTTATGTGCAAATGAAGTTTTGGCACCTCTTAAAAAAAAAAAAGGTTAGACTTTCGCCAGAATCTGGGCAACAAACACTTGCAGCCTATGATACATATCAAAATTCACACCTATGGTTTGCTATAAATGCAAACAAATTGGCAGCTCATTTAACTGTTCATTAAGAGTTCCACCGTGCTGTGGGAGTGAAATGATAAATCAGTTGAGTACTCTTTTAGAGAGATCCCAGAGATCACCTGTCAATAAAATAGTGTGGGCATAATGACACAGACTGTGACATTACATAGTCACCGCCCACATAAAGAGTTAACAAGTCATTTTATTAATTAGTGGCTGAGTAATTAGTAAAAAAAAAAAACAACAACTATCTGGATATCCGGTAGCTGATGTTTCCTGGAGGCTATCACCGCTCATGCTCTTCTGTTTAGTCCAAACTTGTCACTTCCTGTGTGGGAGGAGTCACCAGGCAGAAAACTAGCAATGTGGGTGCAGTACTTACAGTAGACAGTGAGGTTGAAGGGTGCACTCATATCTTTCTCCAGCTTGTTAGCAGCTGTGCAGTAGATAGGACCGACCAGATCTGACCTGAGTACACCTGTGATGGTCAGTGTGCTGGACAGTTCCTCCTGTGATACAAACCAAAGGAGGAACTACATCAGTTACTGCATACTTTACGTTAAAAGCACCCAACGAAGTTTTCTGGTAAACCTACACAGTTTATATTCAGTGAACAGCACACAGAGTTTTAAAAATGAGATTTTAAAAAAACTGACATTTTTAATTGTGAGCCGTTTGCCGTCGTCCATGATGTGGGCGGTGCCATTAGTCCAGGTGAATGTGAGGAAGGAGCCTTTAGCGGAGCAGTTCAGGACCACGGTGCTGTTGTGTTCGATCGCCTCGGGCATGTTGGGCACGATGACTACTTCAGACACGGGCTCTGCACAGAGACACAGGGAGGTTGTTGGAAATGAGGAAAAGGTTGTAACAGTTGTATGAATAGAATTGAATGTGGGAGAAAAAAAACATGACTGAGACCAAAGGAGAGGAGATTGTGGCTCTTCCATAGGCATGAAGCTCAATGAATAAATGATGTAAAAAAATAGCATTGGAGGCTTTTTATTTATTGGTTTTTCTAATTTTCCCTTTATTTAAAAGTATATTTTGCTGTATACATTTTCAAAAGCATCAATTCCATCAGTAGAAGAACATGTCAAGAGTCGTTGGAGTAGGTTCCACTTTGCCGTTTTTTTTCTTTTTCTGGCTCACTGTTGAGCTACTGTCAGTGAAACTTATCACTTCCTGTACAGATGTTTCACATTAAAAGTAGAAGCAAGTTAAAAACAGTGTTTTTGTTTTGTGAGAATCTGTGCAGGTTCACGTGTTGTTGTTATTGTTGTTGTTGCTATTGTTGTTGTTTTTTGTTGTTACCCGGCCTTTGTTAGCAACAGGCCTCATGTTCTCATAGACAGTGTTAGATGACTGACAGGTTTCTCTCCTCAAGTCATTAATGGTCAGGAAACTCAAAAGACAAAAGATTAACATCTGTGGGGTGAAAGTATCTGGTTCTTTGATAAAAAGTCGAAGATACAAGAAGCTTGCAGACATAAAAATTGAAGTAGAGAAGTCAAGTACGACTCCCAAGATGCATTTCAGTAAGAAATGTCCAATGGTGAGTTTCCATTAAATGCGCTGCCAAAGATTACACTTTTAGAAAACTGACTACACAATCTGCAGCTGCAATACATTCACTATATTTACTTCCCACCTGCAACAGTAGGCTCATGTGTGTTTTAGCACACGGATCCATTCACCAACCAAATTTAAAATAATCAAAACTTGTGGCCACACCATAGAACTGTAGTAAGTCTAAATGACCCAGAAGACACTGAAAACCAGTTCTTATATGAGATATTTTATTTTTGTGAACTTTGCACTAGCGCAAAATTTTCCACCATTTTGTCAGTAGCTCAGTAGAAAAAGAAAAAATAAACAAAACAGCAAAACTAAATGGATCCACAAACACCAACTAAACTGCACAATTTTGAATACAAATGGCTGTCCAGGTGTTTTACACTGTATTTTTCCATTGAGATTAAAGCAAGTGAAGTTAGTTTTGATGATGAAATCTCATAACAAAGTGAATGGTGGCATGATTAATTGTGAGGGTGGAGGATATAACAACCTGCCTGACGGACTGAGACTGGTTTGTCTTCACACAATGCTAATTGTGCTCTGATATGAACATTTGAATGAGGTGAGTGAAGGCGGCAGATAAATTACAGCGACTAGACCTGCTGGACTCGTTCTCAATAATCCTGGAGCTCCGACTCTAAATGAGCAGTGTGTTTAATGATGATTAGGCAACAGTGTGTGTGTGTGTGTGTGTGTGTGTGTGTGTGTGTGTGTGTGGGAAGAATGTGAAGGAGCGGTAACCAGTTCTGACAGCTCACACAGTTGTTACTTTGTGGAAGTTTTCTAAGATCTGACTGTGAACCTGCAGGAACATCAAGGATCCACTCTGATGCAACAGGAACAAACAGACATGGAGACACTGGTGGTTTCGCTCTGAGTGTTCGCCAAATGTAGTTTTACTGGTCGATCCCTGAGTGGGAATGAATCCACTCCGCTGCCAACCATCCCTTGATAAATAAAGATTCAAACTGACATCATGTAGTTGACACAAGCCAGACTGGAGACGTTTACCTTGTCGAAGATGACTGTGGCTTTTTCAATAAACTGACTGCAGCACCGAGTCAACAGGCTGAGATATTTACTCCAGCAATTAGCCAATTAATCAATGCACTTGTTTTAAAAATCAATTATTTTTCTGACACAGTTCCAGCTTCTTAGATGTCAGGATCTGATGGGCTGATGGGCATTTTTCACTGTTTTCTCAAAAACTTCCACCATTTTATAGATCGATCAATTATTATATTTGCGCAACCAAACTGAAAGATCCATCAGTGATCGCAAGAATGATCAGTTGCAGCCCTGTAACACTGTAAAAAGCAGTTTCCATTATTCAGGTCACTCGGCGTAAAGCTGCATCTTGGAGTTCGAGAAGCTAAAGTGAACAGATTAGGCCAACAGCTGCCTGTGTGTCTGAGGGTATTAAAGAGAACACAAAACACCCTTAACTGAACCTAAAGGCAAACACACACACACTGGCAATCTCTCAACCAGGAAAAAAAAAAACAAGTCAAGAGCCACGCCCTCATGCCGCACAGTGTAACAGTGCTGCTGATGGCTGCTGTGTTTGCTGTTGAATAAGGTCACAACCTCTCAAACAGGGAACATCTATTCATTGAAATGAAACCCTGGACAAATGGCTGTTGTTACTGGAGGAACTGCTGTACAGTGATTTCACAACAGCAGCTCGGGAGTGTTAATACTCTACATGGCCAACGGAGCAGATAACAAGGGATTATAATTTCGACACCAGGAAAAGGAGCATCTCTCTTTCCTCCGCCAAGGAATATAGTCCTCGCTCTGTGAGGTTGCTAAGCGACGCATAAATGCTCACTTAATATTGTTTTATGTGGCGCAGGGATATTTGCACTCCATGGCACTACACCGGTAACAGGTGTGGCTTTTTCGCCTCCCAGCTGCACCAAACCGCCTTAGAAATTGAACAATTTAGCAGTCGTACATGTAATAGTTTCAGAGAGGCGTTATGAGACCAAAACAAGAATCAAAACAGCTTTTTTCTGGATTTCTAGGTGCCACTGATCAATTCGCCCCATAAAGCATCTTACTTTAACACGTTGACAACTTAAAAACGACCTAACCCTGTCTCAAAGCAATTTTGATTCACAGACACGTTGCAAACACCAGAATCTAAAATTGAAACAACTTTATGAATCATTATGAGGCACTTCTGAACTCGGCACAGATGTAACGCAAAACCATAGCTACTCATTTGGGGGGGGGGGGGTCCTGCAAAATCCTACACCTTTTTAAGGCAGCATCACAGGTGAATGACTCACTCAGAACTCGGAGCTGAATCTCTGCGGTCCTGGTGGTACTGTCGTCTGACAGTATGCTGATGCTATAATCCCCGCTGTCCTCCGACTTCAGTGACGTCATGGTCAAGTCGCCGGTGGTCGCGTTAATGGACGCTCTTCCTTCATAAGGCTCTCCCACTTTGGTCCCTTTTGGACCCAAGGTGGCGACATTAATCTGCTCACTCCCGTCGTTGTAATTCCAGGTTATAAAGACATACTGTGGCTTGTCAAGCAGGGTTTTCAAAGTCACATTTCTCCCCACAACTGCGTCCACCGGACCCTCTGGCAGAATGTCCTGCCCCGCACAGCATCCTGAGGGACAGACAGGTGAAGGACAAGTTAGACCTGGGCTGGAGGGAGCTGGACAGATCAAGAACTTTGGGGGAAACAATTTGATAAGAATGATACAGCACTATAAAAGTCATTCAGTAGCCTCAATCCATTTCCTCTTTAAAGAGAAACTTTTCTTTACTCTGTTATAATTATCATTTTATATAATTTCAGCAGTAATTCAAACAGGCTACACCCAGGGAGCCACATTTTCCATGTACAAGCAACAGTAAAAACCCAAAAAACCAAAAAACCAAAAAAAAATAAAATAAAATACAAATAAAAAACATTATATAAATCACAGCTCGGTCTGCAATTAAGTGTGTTTCCTACCGATTAAAGAGAGCAGAAACAGAAAGGTGAGCGTATCCATCCCGGGCGGTTCAAGTCTTCACAGCAGAGGCAGAGTAAGAAATGCGGCAGTAGTACCTGCTGCTTTTAGAGGGACACACCCAGACAAGGTGGACACACACACTCCCCCTATCTGTCTGTCTCTCTCGCGCTCTCTCTCTACGCGCTCTCTCTCTCTCTCTCTCTCTCTCTCTCACACACACACACGCACGCACAACCACACATACACGCACACACACACACACACGCACACTCATCATGAATCATTTGTATTCATGTAGGTCATGGTGGAGTTTATATTTAACACAATCCGTCATTCACAAATTTCAACAAGTGTAAATGTAGGCTACATTACAGGAAATACATTGCAGGAAAAAAAAATACACATCTTAAAATCCCTTGTTTAATTTTGTCCTGTATTTTCTCTGAGAAAAACATCTTCCATAAACACATGGACGTATTATGAGACAATGGGCCCCTGCATGGGAACAGACATATAAAAGACCCCCTGCCCTCTTATAAAGAGCATAAAAGTTATTTTTTATCAAAAACATTCATTATTAATGGGTAAATACAGATTTAAAAGATACTCAAGGGAGTAGTGTATGAAGTTCTGGGTTTTTTGTGGAAATGTTTTTTGAACCCGGAATCCTCTGGTTTGCAGCTGTAGTTCAGTGAGACACTGCTGCCACCTCGTGGACATCTGGGGAAGTCATCTAGCTAATTTGTGAGTTTTAATTCAAGCGTTTGTAGAACATTAAACAATAAAACTCTTCATATGGGAAGAATTCAGACAGGACCTGTACATATAGGCTTCAGTGAATGAATAGGAACTCTGTGGCATTTATATGTGATACTGTCAATCAAATAAATATAGGTCTAAAGATATATGTTTCTATAACCACCAGTCAGCTGACAAAATAGGTAAAAGCTTGATTGATTTGTCTCTTATTAGCTCATTAGCTCATTTTATTTATCACATCATATATTATCAATATTTCCAATTTTCCTGTTTCAGGGGGTCCATAGTGAGGAATGGACTCATAAAGTATAACATAAATAACTTAATTATAACTTAATTATAATCTTTAAAATAACAAAAGATGAGTCTGGGAGAAAAGTTCACATTAGACTAGAGATACTTAGAGATTCACAGATGACAATTGTGGTTATAAAAACAATATAAAACATGTCATTTCAGCTCGTTTCAACCAGTTTATTTAGCAAAAAAAACAAAAAAAAACAAAGTCCCATTAGTGAAAGTCAGCTCATCAACGTTCAGAATTTTGGCACCTGAAGGATCTTCTGTGCTTTTCACTGCTCAGTAAAGATCCGAGGGTGTGTTCAGCACAAGTGGGCCACTTCTGCACAAAGTTTATTTCCTGTAATCATTTTTAACCAGTGTATTTGATACTTGTTAACTGTGCAAATCAATAAAATAAAATAGATATAACGACTAAAATTAATGACAAAAAAATCAGCAATAATACATTATTGTTATATAATTTTATTATCTTAGCTAGATTAAACCTGAGAAAAACCTTAAAGAAAACTTTGCCTGTTTAAATTTTGTTCATACCTAGACACTAGTGTGAGAAAAGAGGGGTGTTGTAAGGGTCTGTGGAAGTGAATAGTAATACTGATTCCAGACAGACAGGAAGGCAGCGTCTACATAAATCTGATAAACGCGACATGAAAGCAGAAAAAAAAAAAAAAAAACATTATCGCTACACATTTTCTTTGTGTTGCTTT
Organism: Seriola dumerili; assembly: GCF_002260705.1. Classification (NCBI taxonomy): domain Eukaryota; kingdom Metazoa; phylum Chordata; class Actinopteri; order Carangiformes; family Carangidae; genus Seriola; species Seriola dumerili. The sequence goes on along the minus strand of NW_019174531.1, from coordinate 13,815 downwards.
TTTAAAGACTTTTATTTTCTTATTTGGAGTTTTGTTTTCTTGTTCTTTTCTTGTTTCTCCAGAAATTACTGCTACTAAAAAACAACTTCACATGTTGGACATTGAACAATTATTGTGTAGATTCTATAATGAGTAAGAAAAATACTTGGATGAAAATACATTTCTAAGACATCAAGCTCACAACTCACCCTCAGCAGCCTGGCAGCATCTATTCTCGTCTGCCGATTGTGTTATAAAACTATAATAAAAAACACACAATATTACACACTATGCAAAATTTAAAAAGTGAAAGTGAACCCGGCTGGGACGCACTGTGTTGTGAGTATTTGCAGTGCGTTTGTGTTTTTGGTTTTGATGTGAATATTTACGGCACTTGTTGTCAAATTGATGAAGATGTTTTCTGATGTTGTTGGTGTTTTGTCTATTTGCATGCGTTTTTTCTTAAGTTGCAGTGCGTTGAGCTCCCACCGTAGGATTGTTTACATTCACCATTGCTTCTTAGCAGCCTTCTTCTTCACGGCCTCTGCAAACGCATTGCTAAGCTTCCTTTTATGTTGCCACCACCAACTGTCAATAGGTGGAAGGGCATGGCACCAGTGGTAGGAAAGTGTATTGTGGTAAATGTGCGTCACCGTGCACATTTTTATACAAACCTCCCCAGGATACCTTACAGAGTCAAATAAGCGGAAAGTGGGGACGTGGTTTCCGACCTGTGACGGATAGCGTGTGAGATAGAGTAGAAACTGATGCGGTCAGAGGGACATCATGTATGTAAGATATCTCTCTCTCTCTCCCTCTCTCTCTCTCTCTCTCTCTCTCTCTCTACAGAGTACATCCTCCAGAGTGATCACAGTCGAACCAACACTTCTCTAAAACCATTTCAACACGAACTGAACACGAGAGCCTTCATGAAGGAGGATTTAGTTTCTGCTGGGTGTTTCTCATAAACTGACAACTGAGTGTTTTTCTTTAATGTAAACTTTTAATCTGCAAAGTAGAGCCATGAATGTTATATGAATGTACTGCATTAGCTTTAACTGTATTTTTATGCTAATACTTGTGTACTTTAACACAAGTAAAATTTGAATGCATGACTCTTCCATCAATGAGTGTACCGTGGGTGTGCAACAGTATTAAGACTTTGTACAGTACATTTACACATGTAAGACAAACAGTAAAGTGAGGGGTGTTTTAGTCTTTTGAATGAGTGCGTGGTTAAATGTGGGAGTGGAGGGACGACAGCTCAAGGTTAGACAGGTAGCAAAATGAAACTTCTAGGCCAACATATGCCTGGGTCCTTGGCCCGCGTCTGGCCCATATACTTCCACATCTGGGCAGACTCCGGCTGTTATTCTCCGGTATTGACTGACATCCGGAAGATTTTCTGTGTGTGCGCCAGAATTGGTCCAGATGTGGAAGTGGCATCTGACAATCATGCTGTATACGGGCGAGATCCGGGCCATGGAACCAAGTGCAGACTGAGCCAAAAGAAAACAAGCATGTGGCCCAGCAACGGGCCAGATTTGGTCATTTATCTTCTATATGATCTTTCTTGTCTTCTTACTCTCTGTTTATAGTAGAACTGGACAAAGTAACGCTTTTTGTCACCACTAAAGACACCGCTATCTTGTTTCAATAAACTTTATTGGAATTATCATTTGACATCTGATGTTCAGCGTGAGCTCCATGTCCTGGCCGTACGATTGATCCGTACAGCGTGTAAAGGCGCAGGAAAATGTGGACTATTACATTACCAAGCAGCTGGTGACTTTCAGTCCAACGCCTAATAATAATAATAATAAAAATAAAAAAAAATAAAAAAACATCTATTGAAACGTGTCCTTCTGTTACCTCGGGCCACTCTGGGTTTGTAGGCGTGTGGGCGCACTGTCATCATCCTCTTTTATACAGAGATCACGCTATATTGCTGTTAAGAAGACCCCTCGTTGTTATCATGTCGCCTTTGCTTGTTTACACTGAACCAAACAAAGCCGCACAAGTGTGTGATTTTAGATCATATGACACTGTTAAGGAATCAGAGGCGTGAGGTGTAACACAGCATCAATCCGGCTCTACCTCCACTGCCGGTATAAAAGGCCCCCCCCATTCTGTGTTCATACTCTTTGATACAGAGCGGCGAGGCAGAATAACGGAGCAGCATTCCCGCCGTTACCGGGTTGTGTAACAGGGGCTATGATGTGACTCTCTAGCCGCTCTCCACCTTCACCTGCTGCCGTCAACAGCACACTTATGGTTTCTGACTTGGGAATGCCAAGTGAACCTTTTGTCACAAGAGCTGCATTTGAATGGTTTCTCCTCGGTGTGGAGCGCCATGTGTGTGGTCAAATTAGCCTTTTTTGAGAATCTTTTACTACAAACTGAGCAGCTAAATGGTTTCTCCCCGGTGTGGACTCTCATGTGATTCACCAACGTGCAACGCAGACTAAAACTGGTGTTGCAGACCGAACAGGTGAACGGCTTCTCTCCCGTATGAACTCTTAAGTGTGTGGTAAGATTTGATTTTTTGGTAAATTTTTTACCACAGAATGGGCACGCAAATGTTTTTTCTCCCGTATGACATTTCATGTGGATCTGCAGATGGTCTTTATCGCCTAATCGTTCACCACATTCAGAGCAGTCAACAGATTTGTTAACTGCATTATATCCCACATGGCTTGCACTGTTTTTCAGAGCATTCAAACCTTTAAGCTGAGGTTTGATACTGTCTTCAGTCTCTGAGAAAATTGGAGTCTCATTATCTGGTTGTAAATGTCTATCTGGCTCTGATCCCCCACCAGCTTCTGTTTGCAAGTGCTCTACCTCTCTGTTCTCCTCAGTTTGGCTTTGATCAAACTGTGAGGACTGAGCTTTCCCTTCATAATCGTCATTTTCACTCTTCACAGGGAGTGAAGAAGAAGAAGAGAGCGAGAACTTGGTGTTAGCCTCCTCCAGTCCTTGAAGCTGCTTTTCCTCCTGATTGGTCCTGAGTTGGTCCTCTTCCTCTTTAATGAGTGGTGGATCTGGGTCCTCCTGGTCCAGACTGGTGCTCCACTGATCCTGCCCAGGGGTAACCTCTTTAATCACTGTGACCTTCTTCACATTTGTAGGGAACACTGGAAAAACACAAAGATATTATGTAAACATGGATATTATTTTGGAGTTTTTATACATAAGAATGCCTCTAAAACCTGCTTGTGAATTGGAAGTGGATCAAAGTTTTTTATACATAGACACACCCTGTCACATGTGTCTCAGTTATGTTATATGATTACTCTAAAGTAGTGTCAACCTGTTGCTCATTTCAAAACCATACCATAGTTTGTTGTAACAATTTACCATTATTATAATGGGAAAAGTACAGTGTCCCTGAAGCTCAATGCACTGCAACTTAAGAAAACAAATGCAAATAGACAAAATACAAGCAGATTCATCTTCATCAACTTGACAACACATGCGCTGGGAATATTCACAACACAACCAAATACACAAATACGCAAGTGTTTCCAGGGGACACTAAAAAGTGATGAACCTGACCACACTTGTTGTTCAGTGCTTTGTGACTGTTGAAGTTAAAAGCATTGAACAACAAGAGCGCATGGACATATTATAATACAGCCATGCAAGGTTCATCACTTTTTAGTGTCCCCAGGAAACACTCCCGTGATCGTCTGTGGTACTTACAGTTTGTTTCTGTATTTGGTTGTGTTGTGAGTATTTTCAGCACGCTTGTGTATTTTGGTGTTCTGAGTATTTGCAGCATGTGTTGTCAAATTGATGTATATGTTTTCTGAATTTGTCTGTGTTTTGTCTATCTGAATGTCTTTTCTTAAGTGTGTTGAGCTCTCAGGGCCGCCATAGAAAAGATTGTTTTAATGTTTTAAATGAGGAGTGAGCTCTGTGATAAAAACAACATAAAGTGTTGTACACTGATAAGAAAAATAGAGTAATATGCTGTCTAGTAGTAATAACAATAAAATGCCATAATGACATGAAAAATATTTCGTTTTCTTTTTTTTTTTTTTTACCTTGGTACTGTAGATAAAACAGGTGGATAAGTATAATACAACTCTGTGACTTACCTCCCGTGTTGTTGTGGGTCTTCACAGCCTCCTGCAGCAGCCTGCGCTGACGGCCGATCTCCTCCTCGTACTCGGCTATCGTCCTCTCAAACAGCCCGAAGATCTCCTCAGCAGCCGCCGTCAGTCTCTGGTTGACTAATGCTCTCAGCATTTGGACCTTAGACATTGTTCACACATTCACACCAACACCAGTTTGATCTCAGTCTGTCTGACAAGCAGCTACGTTGCTAAGTTACGCCCCCCGCCTCCGTTTATCTCAAGCTAGCAAGCTATGCTACTAACAAGCTAAGCTAATCAGGAGGCGTCTCAGAGATGAAACACTGAGGAGAGGTCAAACAGCATCAGACTCCTCAGCTCATCGTTCAATCCAGCTGGGAGTCAGTTCACGGTTTTAACGGGAGAAACGTCCCTCGTGACACTAAGCTTTTTCAGCGCGACATCTTGTTTAAATTGTGAATAATTGGACACTGGAAGGTAAAGTGCTTCCGTGGCCCTTCAAAATAAAACTCCAGCCTGCGCAAATATCAATTATTATGAGACTGACGAGAAAATGTTTTAATTTTGTCACGGTAATATTGAAAATTAATTATTAATTAGTATTAAAAAAACTAATGAGTGAACATGAGCGGCTCCCGGAAGTGATTGTTCAGGTGTTAGTGAATACCTCAGCTGAGATGGTACCATTAAACATCACCAGTATGTGGGTTACCTCACTCCTCTGCCTTGACTCTTGACTGTGTGAACCATGTCCAGGCTCCAGAGTCTGAAGGTCTCCATCCACCAGCGGCTGGCTGCGGCTCTGAACATCTTCGGACTTTTCGATAAAACAATAACCAAGTATGAGGAAGAGATTAAGTGATACCACAGACAACTCCTTAGTATATCCACACATTTTAGTCCAAAAATCAAAACCCCATTTGTATTTCATTTACTTTTCACCTGGACTATTTTATTTTTCTACAAACAAAACTGCATGCCATCAGATGAATTTGAGAGACACACAAAACACATTGTCCATGACCTGACATCTTTCAGTTATTTCAGACATTACCCAGTAGCTGTAACACCCGACGTTGCATCAAAATTGTATCATGAAGTGTGCTAAGGGTCAAAGACGAATAGAATGAATGTCATAACTGACTGCAGGAGCTGCAGCCACTTTTAACTTACTGCTGTGATAAGTTAACACTATCGAATTCGACACCTCTCTTCTTTCAATGAAACCCATGTGCAGATCACAACCAACAATGAACAACGAAATGTGGATTAATTCACCACTGAAAATAGTCCCCAACAAATGCACTGTATCATCCTGTGTGGTCAAAATTACAGTGAGCAGCTGTTTTTAGGAAATTGGAGCCTTTTTCTTTAGAGATTTACGTCTTCAGTAGGAACCGATGGGCTTGGAACTGAGAGACAGACGGGGTAGGGAAGTCAGAAAGATTTTAACACAGACTGATAAAGTGTTGGTCTTGGTTTGCACGTGGGATTTGTTGACAGCAAGAAAAATACAGACCATCAGACTTATCCATAAGCCATTTCATGTACGTACAATCAGTAATCCTAGGAAAACAAATGACTGAGAGGCAGTGTGAGTCATAAATTCCTGTGGACAATTATTTTATCTGAACATATAAATTACTAATTTGTACACATGAATCTTGACAAATGTTACTACCCCTGACACCTGCCAGTCTTCATTGAGATCTTGGGTTTCCTTCTTAGTCTGGAACTATTATGTTGTGTCTACTTTATTGTCTTTGCTGTCGGCAAGAAATTTAAAAAGATTGAAAAAAAAAATTAAATAACGGTATCTGCCAAATGACCAGCATTAAATCTTTTCCCATGGACAGGTGTCGCCTTTGCTATAGACTGCTGCCGCTCTCAACGACACACTTGTGCTTTTTGACACGCGACTGTCTGGTGAATCGCTTCTCGCAAACGCTGCAGCTGAATGGTTTCTCCCCGGTGTGGACCGTCATGTGGCACGTCAGGTTTCCCTTCTGCGTGAACCTCTTGCCGCAGACCGAGCAGGTGAATGGTTTCTCTCCTGTGTGAAGCCGCAAGTGGTGCACCAAAGGTCCGCTCTGCGTGAATCTTTTCCCGCAGATCGTGCAACCGAACGGTTTCTCTCCCGTGTGGCATCGGACGTGTCTCTGCAGAGTCCCCTTGTGGCCGAATCTTTTACCGCACTCGGAGCAGCTGTACGATTTCGCTCCGGTGTTACACTCCCTATCATCTGTAGGAACTACGTTACAGTGTAGAGTATTGAAATGTGCCTGGGGGTCTCTGGTCTCCATCCAATAATAATTCCTTTCTTCTATGTCTTGAGAGGTCTTGACATAATTATCTTTTCGTAAAAGTCTATCTGGAACCGAGTTTCCTGCTGGTTCTGATCCCCTACAGGCATCTCCTTGAATTTCCGGTCTCAAACGCTCCCCCTCTCTGTTCCTCTCAGGCTGGCTTTGATGAAGCTGCGAAGACTGAGCTTTCTCTTCATCATCATCATCATCATCTTCACTCTTCACAGGGACAGGAGTGAATGTGAACTTGGTGATATCAGCCTCCTCCAGTCCTTGAAGCTGCTCTCCCTCCTGACTGGTCCAGAGTTCCTCCTGTTCCTCTTTGATGTGTGGGGGCTCTGGGTCCTCCTGGTCCTCCTGGTCCAGACTGGAGCTCCACTCCTGCTGCTTCTGCTGCTGCTCAGAGGAAACCTCTGCTTGACTCACCAACAGCTGCTGGACCTCTGCATGACATCCTGAGATACAGACAAACACAAAATTTACGTTGACCCAACATTAAATATTATAATTTATGTTACTGAGAACAGTGATGAACTTGAGGATATTTCATTCATTCAAGAAAATGATTTGAAACCTACATATCTCTTAATATTTGGCGTTATGGAGCACGTTCTTGGAGGTTCTCTATCAATAATTTTGACCCTTTAATTCCCTGTTAATGATAAAAAAAAAAAACATGACTTCTTCTCTTATATTTCTGTTTTCATTTTATCTTAACAGACAGTTGCCATGATACTGGAGGGAGGGAGGAGCGACAGATCTTTCATTTTATTTCCCACAATAATTGTTTCCAGTCTTTTATTTACTTTGTTAGCATGAGGGACAATGAGAAGGTCTCTCTTCTCTCATCTGAAGGTGTTTCTGTTATTTACCTGTCCTCACTGATATAAATAGAGTAAACAACACAATAGAAACACCTGTCAACATAAAACACAAAACAATACAGCCACACAACTGCAGCCTCCAACATGATCACAGAGATGAATCATCACCGCTCTAAAACTGTTTCCACCATTGCTTTTAGCTAGGTGACCCTGACTAATTCCTGGACACTGTACACGATTGATTGATTGATTTGTTTAGTTGTTAAGTTTATACATACTTATTTCTAGACTCTCACTTGTTGTCTTCAATTATTTATTTTTATCATTTGTTAGTAGGCTCAGTTTTCAGTTGCAGTTTGATTCGGTTTAGGCACCAAAACTACCTGGTTAAGTTTAGGGAAAGATCATGGTTTGGGTTGATGATTATTTGGATTATAATGCTGCTCTCTCCCTCTTTCTCCCTCAACCAAGCCCGTCAAGGCAGATGGCCGCCCTCCATGAGCCTTGCTCTGTACAAGGAGTTGTTTCTTGCCACTGTCACGAAGTGCTGCTGATGGTGGGAATGTTGTGTGTCTGTAAATAATATTATAAAGAACACAGTCTACACCTGCTCTGTGTGATTCAGCTCTTTATACATAAAACTGACTTGACTTCTTCTTTAGAGAGCCCTTCTGCCAGAGCTTCTCCCACTTTGAGGCGGACAGCCTAAAACACCTGGGTGCTGGTCTCTGCAGTGCAATTTGCACCCAGGTGTAAACAGCCAATGTGGCTCCTTACACCTGGGTGCAGCATTTTTTTTTTTTTTTTGTCTAACACCACCTGGGTGGAATCTGCCTTTAGTTAACCCATCAGGTTTGGTGGTACACCACACACATGCTCACTTATTACTGACATGACCACTGCAACATTATTAGATTATTCCGGTTTATTTCAACTTGCTGTATTTCCCGTGCAGGGTGCAGGGTGCAGGGTGCAGGGTTAGGTCAGCCGGCCAGCTGCCCCGGATGTAGATCAACATGCTGTCTGTTAGAGTCGGCAATGATCCGTGTTTACCTCAGTCAGACTCAAGAGACAAGAGTTTGAAACGATTCATGTAAAAGTCACGGTGATTTGGAAAACTCATCGTCTCCTTGAATCTCAACAACGGAGTCGGCGACAACAACCCAGAGAGCGACAGCAGCCACGTTTGTGGCAAAATACACCAGGCTGGAATAAAGCGGGAATTATCCTTTCACTAAAAAAACACAAACAAACACGTTTCCAGTAGTGTAGAGCAAACGCACCTTTTTTCTGCGCTGTGATCTCAGGTTTGAAAGCCACATCCAGCAGCTTCTGGTGGCGGTTCATCTCCTCCTCATACTCGATCAATGTTTGGTCTAAAAGTCCGAAGATCTCCTCCACAGCGGCGGTCAGCCGCTGGTGGATGGAGACCTTCAGACTCTGGAGTCTGGACATGGTTCACAGAGTCACGGCGGAGGAGGGAGGTCAGCTCTATGATGACGGCGTGTCTGTCGTTAGATCCAGCCGCTGCCACTGCCAAGTTCACTTTAATGTGAACAATCACTTCCGGGGAGAGTTTACAAAATAAAAGTCATCAATGGTCCTTCCGTTGTACTGGTACCGCTTTAACTCCCGTATTTATTATTAATTTTACACACACACACACACACACACACACACACACACACGTATATACAGTATATATATATATAATTGAAGTGAGTTGTGTAATATTATATTGCCATTCATTCTGTCTATATACTGGCATCCAGTTATGGATACTTAAAAGATTTAACAGCCATAATAGTGTTCTTATTTATTTAACTAATGATGATGTATGCTTATAAAAATGTGCGTTTAATAATAATAATGAAATGAAACTAATGAAACATTATGTTAAAACAATTGCCATCAGTATGTGATTTTGGGTATCTATTTTCGATAAATCCCTACAGGAGATGGGCAGGTTTTGATGGCGGTATAATATACAATTCTACTAAATCAAATAAAAGTAATAAAGAAACTTAAAAATCCGACATTAATGGGTTAATCCCTCTTTGCATAAACCTCGAGGTCTCTCAGTGAATTTAAACGTACTGTACTTACTGAATTTACCACTAGATGGCAGCACATTAACACAGATCAAACCAGTAGTTTGGTCCAGTGGGTTCATTACTAAAGTCTCCCTCCTACAGTACATGGATAACTGAGAAACTATTTTGAAGATGGCTTGTTAACCTTGAGTTTATAGCAACAGAAATAGAATAAATTTGGCATTAGACTATATTTTTCTTCTTTTCATTTCTTCTTTTCGCCTCTCAACACTCCCTGACTTCCCTTCCCTGTGGCTCTCAGTCTGAGCCCCCTGGCTAAATACTAAAAATTAAAAATGTACATGATTTCATCTTTAAAATGGGTCAGTGAGCATATTTATTGTAAATTGAGAGAGTTCTGATTTGAAAATACACATCTTTTATGCAGTAAAATCATTTAGTCCCTATCAATGACTTTCTCATTTATAAACAACAAATTTATGCAGCGCGTCATCAAAGTCTCTCATCAGCTGTTTGTTAAATCCTGCTAATTCAACGTTAATAAGTTTGTAAATGTACTAACGTGGTGATTACACTTGTGCCAGAAAATATTTCAGTCATAATACACAGAGGTCTGTAGAAGATGCAGATTCATGGTCAGCGATGGGAAACAAAGTGTAGAGCAGGAACAAGGGTCCAATTACACAGGTTTCTGTTTATGGTAATCTAATCATGTTATTTACAGTATTATGAAGGATACATAAAGCAGGTATGTTGGGGTTGGGGTTTAAAATACTGAATGACAGCTACAAGATATTCATATATTGGCTTATGATAATATTAGTGTTAAAAATAATTTGTTAACTGACATTAAACACATGTGCAACAAGTTTAAAACTGTTCATGAATGTATTTAAAATGGCTGGACAATAAGGATTATATATAATTACAGCTGTCACTATATTAACTGATTATGCACCAGATTTGAATCATTCATAAAGGAGTGATAGTTGTTAAACAACACATACACACTACGTACAACATGTCCTCAGATCTCCTCACTGCTACATCACTGTATAGTGTATAGTGTGGTATATGTTATTGGGTGTTTAGGTGCTTCTTATGAACGCTAAATGAGGGGATACCATACCATAGACTTCAATAGTGCTGTTTGCTTCTAGTGATGCTGACGTGTTCAGTATTTTAGGACAATAAAGCCACTTTGATCACGTGAAGTTATTTTCAGTGTATTTCATCATAAAAGAGATCCATGTCTGCTTTCTCGCTGCTGATGTCTTAAACGTAACAGCCAATCCTTGATATCCAGATTGACTCATCTCATATATTTATCAGGTCACAGGCACATTGAAGTCGCTTATTCATGATGTCACAATGAACTGATAGGATAAAATGATCCTCTGTCAGATATTCAGGAACTCATTTCATACTATCAATATAAGTTCTGGTGTTCTCCAAGGCTCTGTCCTGTGTCCTCTGTTGTTCAGACTTTAAATGCTGCTGTTGATTAATAGTAGTTAATGTGTATTTGACTTTTTACATGTATGCAGAAGATACATAACTATGTTTTGACATTGCATTTGAATGTCAAACAGATAGAATAGATTTTGTTGTGATGTTAATGTTCTGAATGGGCTTCTTCACTGGAAGTGTTCACTTCATTTGAGGAAACTTTCAAGTTGTTGATGTGGGAGGTGAACTGTTTGATGTTCAGGAGGAAAACCGCTGGAGAAACTATGAACATCAACAACGATGTGTGTGTGTGTGTGTGTGGGTGTGTGCGTGTGTGTGTGTGTGTCCTCAGTGAACTGTATCAGTCTCTGCTGTAGCCTCGAGCTGCAACAGATGGTTCAGTTTCTGTTCATTTTGACTGAGGGAGGTTTTTGTATGATGCTTTTTCACTGTGTGAACACAGCTTTGCTGTTCAACCACTGATGACTGTGACAGTAGTAAACTCCTGAATCTTCAGCCTGGACTCCACTGATGATCAGAGTGAAGTCAACTCCATTCCCTGCTCCACTTCCACTGAATCTGGAGGAGATTCCTGAAAATCTGTCTGATGTTAGGTACATCAGATGTTTAGGAGCTTCTCCAGGTTTCTGATGGTACCAGGACAGGGAAGTATTGTGAACCAGAGTAATGAACTAATTTTAGACTGGCCTTACAGTCAACAGAGACAGTTTGACCAAGCTGCACTGATTTGGCTGCTGACTGAGTCAAGGCAAGATTTTGTCCAACAGACCCTGAGGAGAGAGAAGAAACACTGGACATGAGATGGTGAGGTGAAACTCAGCTACACTCCAAATGATTTTCACATGACAGAAAAATGATGTTCCTCACCCTGAGTGAAGCAGAGGAGAGTCCAGATGAGGACGGAGACCAAAGTCATGTTTCTGATGAGGAGGATTTCTGTGTCTTCTGTTGTCATGAAGGACAGCTGTCAGTCATCCAGTCTTCAACTCTCAGGACTATAAACTCTCCCAGAGCACTGGAGCATGGTGCTGCTGATGCAAAGTGGCTCTCTATGGAAATGCTCTGACTGACTCCAACAGGGACTTGGATCACTCTGATCATGCTGTTTCTCAATGGATCAATCAATTGATCAGAGTATTGATTAGAAATATATCACTGATCATCTTTATGTGAATTTCAATTAATGACTGCAAATAAATTTCTTGTAAAACCTCCTTTCATCTGTTTTCATTTGATGCTAGAAGGATCAACTTTAGTTTGAGAAACATTAAAAATATATATATTTAAGAAAGGGAATTATTTTGAAAAATATTTTCAATTATTAGATTTAAATTTTTTGAAAAACAGGAAGTGATTTATTTGAGTTTGTTGGTAGACACACCAATCAGGTTTAAGCACTATAAAAATGCAGCATGTGACTTCACCTGTCTTCAACCAAAATGGAAGGAGTCAGAAGAAGAAGAGTGAGGGTGAGAGGGGGAATCCACGGCGGAGGAGAAGGAGGTAGAGGAAGAGGAAGAGGCGGAGGCCGTGCCAGAGGTAGAGGCAGAGGTGGAGGTAGAGGAAGAGGAGGACCTGAAGCAGGAAGAGAACGCACTCAAAGAAGAAGAAAAAATCTATTAAATGAAATTCGTGCAACAGTAGTTGACCATGTTGTGAACCACGGATTGACGCTGAGGGCGGCTGGACTAAGAGTTAACCCAAATCTTAGCAGATACACAGTGGCATCTGTCATTAGGACATTTCGACAAGAAAATAGAGTTAAAAAAAAATCTGTCTACAGTTACAGTAATCAGCTGCTTATTGTACACACCATATCAGCACTTTTGATACCACTTCCTGTGACATTTTACAGTAGGTTACATGTATTTTTTTCTACATAGGACTGAGGGTCGAGAACGACAAGGAAGAAGGACGCCCATATTCACACAAGAACAAGAGAGAGAGAGATCATAAACATGGTTCTGGCCAATAATGCTATCAGGCTCAGAGAAATTCAAGTCAACATTATCAGTGACCATGCCATTTTCAATAATGTCCATCGGGTCTCTCTGTCAACACTGGCACGCATCCTGAAAAGACATCATGTTCAAATGAAACAACTTTATCGAGTGCCTTTTGAGCGGATGCAATATATTATCATCATGGTACAATGTGTCATTCCACCGATCTGCTCTGGTCCAGAACTGGTTTCAACACCATCCACAGTTTACATTACTATACCTTCCACCATACTCTCCGTTTCCAAACCCAGTGGAAGAGTTTTTGTCGGCATGGCGGTGGAAGGTTGACGATCTCCGGCCCCAGGCTCGGATACCCCTCATTCAGGCCATGGAGGAGGCCTGTGACCAATTTGACACCGCAGCTGTGCAAGGATGGATTCGACATTCAAGACGGTTCTTCCCACGTTGTCTTGCTAATGAGGATATCGCCTGTGATGTTGATAAAATTCTCTGGCCAGATCCAGCTAGGCGAAGAGATAATGTCTGGTATTTTTTGTACTGTATTTTCAGGTTTTTTCAGATTCTTTTTTTTTTTTTTTTACTGTAATTGTAACCTGTGCTGGACACAGTATTTTATGTTTGTCTGATGTTTGCTGATCTTACAGTGTTATGCACACTACTGTAGTAGCATGAAAACTTAGACATGTTTTGTTGTGATTCTCCATGTTGACATGTTGACTGATTTGGCTTCATGGAGAGAAGTAAATGATAGTTTCATCAGTCTGCAACATTGGTCTTGTGTAATGTTTGGTGAATTTATTCTATATTTGCACTTTCTCAGTGACTGTAAGTGAAATACACAGAGAAGTATAATTGCTAAAAGTGTTTCAGGCTAAGCAGAGCAGTGTGTAACTGGTTCAAACAGAATTAAGTCATATGAAACATGCGTGTTTCATATAGTAAAAAAATATATTTTTTATAAATGAGTGTATAGTTTTTACAAGAGTGTTTCATTTTGCAAAGGATCTGAGGTGTTCTGCTAATTGTGTGTAGTGTTTTGAAAAACCGGGCCCTGTTTTCCAAATCGTGCTTAAGCAATCGAAAAAAAACTAGTTAAAAGGTTCTTTCCAAACATTGCGCCC
>NW_019174530.1:0-251 GCF_002260705.1 Seriola dumerili | reverse complement strand
TAGGCTTATGGACAGTCATCAAAAGTTTTCCACAATAATAATAATAATCATAAATGTGTCACATACCAGTTTTTTATATTTTTTAGTGTAACCATCTATGAATGCAGGATGGGGATTTTCCAAAGTGTAAAGTGAACGCCGCTCGCTGATGTCAGAGAGATGGTCGAGAGAGGAAGGAAGACATTGTGTGGTACAGCATCAGGTTAAAAATATCCACCTCCCAACTTAAAAGTCTGAGTCTAAGAATTGAC
>NW_019174529.1:0-135 GCF_002260705.1 Seriola dumerili | reverse complement strand
CTATTTTTATTTTAAAAGATAACCTTCTTTAAACAACTCTTATTGAACTTTCACGGTATACAGTCTGTCGGAGAGTCAAAATAGCTTTGTTTTCCATTGTTAAACCTGGTTAGCCTGCTAACAGCTCTGTAGCTG
>NW_019174528.1:2517322-2518656 GCF_002260705.1 Seriola dumerili | reverse complement strand
TTTTTTTTTTTTTTTTTTTTTTTTGAATGCTTACATGTTGTTTTTCCTCGTGTTTTCATAGGGATGGCAGAAACCACCTCAGGCTGGAACCACACCTTTGCAGTCCCTCGAAAGCAAGAAATGGTAAGTCATGCACATGATATAAACTAAAATGTTAAAATTTATTTTTTTGTCATCATAATTGCTAATGCATCATAAAACAATGTGGGTATATATATATATTTATATGTGGCTTGAATATTATAATTAAAATACTTGTTGGGAAACTTGCTGTCTATGGTTTGTTGTGAAGGAACTCATTGTGACGTAATGAGGAACTACTCAATAACTGCTTAATGACTTTACTGCCAAACACTACACAACTGTAAAAACAAGCACAAAATGCTGATGGATTTCACTCTAGTTTACAATGCAGGTCTATTGTAATGTGTTGCCCTCAATAATCCACTGAACAAGTTTTGCATCTGTAAAAAGAAAATCAAGACTTTGTGAACAAATAACCAGTGGTGATGTAACACACAAAGTGCTTTGTGTATTAGTGAGCAGATGTTTTTAAAACCAAAACTGTTGTTGACTGTAGCTACATGTATCCAGGCTCAAATTAGGGTCAAAATGATTTTGAGCTTGTAAAGTGATGTTGACAAATAATTCCAATGTTTGTAGTTGTAAATCAACCTTTGTGAACCTGTAAAATAAATGTGGGTGAGAAATTCAAGTTTGTGGATGTGAAACAATTGAACTTGTGTCAAAGAGATTTGTATTTGTTGAAAGTCTGAATCAAAACTTAAGAAAGTTGAGGTTAAACAGTTTTGATTCACACTGTCTTAACAAATACAAATGTCTTTACCACAAGCNAGAAGAAATGGATTTGTCAACATCTGTGTTGTGATAAAGAGCAGAAAAGGGTAAAACTCTGGTCAAAAGTTCCCACAGTGTGACACTGAAGTGACAAGGATCAAAATTTGTACTTGTCAGTGTCACACACTGGGAATCTTGCACACTGAGTTTTACAGTTTTCAGCTGTTTATCTCTGTACACAGATGTCCACAAAGCATTTCTTCATTCCTTGTGTCTTTGTTTAACCTCACCACTGATCATTTGTTGAGTTTTGATCCACACAGTCTCAACAAATAGAAATGTCTTTGCCACAAGCACAATTTGTTTTCACATACGCAAACTTGAATTGCTCAAGCAGATTTATTTTCATGGTTTACAAAGTTTGATTTACAACTGCAAATATTGGAATTTGTAAACATTACTTTATAAGCTCAAAATCATTTTGAGCCTAATTTGAACCGGGGGCTAAGTCGGGGGCTAAGTCGGGGGCTAAGTCG
>NW_019174528.1:2266773-2514412 GCF_002260705.1 Seriola dumerili | reverse complement strand
GAGATTCACTTCAAATATCAGTTTCCTCTAATGAATATCAGATCTATATTAACACACACTGCTCTCTGATTATCTTTCAGCTGTCTTCTTGGACTGAACTCAGGCCCTGCAAACTGGGCCAGTGTTAGCCGCCTTGTGGAGGCCATACGCAACCAGCTCTGCCGTCTTCACCCGGTGGCCACGTCATTCAGAGCGACCTTGAGGACTTGGTGGTCATTTGTTCTCAAGGATTATGTGGCCATTAGAGAGACAGTGCTAGCCAGCCCGAGGTTAATGGCTCAGACCAACATCCAGCTCTTTGAATTGAATTGAGGACTCAGTGGTAAAAGTTTGTCATAAAGCTGTGTTGGTGATTCTGTGATTTATCTTTTAATGAAAGCTGAAAATCCTAAAACAGTCTGTTTGTCTGTGTGTTCCAGGTGCTGGCCAGACACTCTCCCTTCAGCAAAGGGTCTGTCCTTGGTACAGGTGGGACAAGGACAAACTTGAATGTCCTGGAGGAGCAGCCTCGCACCTCATCCAGTGCTGATCCTCCCCTCGCTCCAGCGCCACTCCCCTCTTCTGTTCAGCCACCTCCTCTGCCTGGACTACCTGTACCCAGGACCAGAGCCCACAGGAAGAGGGAGGCGGCCCCAGGCTGCTGTGGCAGAGCGGGGGCCACTGCCTGGAGGAAAAACTGACATACCAACATCATACATCTGCAGCAAGTGTGGCCAACCCATAAAGATTGACACTGACCTCACTCACATTGCAGGTGTGTCACACTGTGATTGTTGGTGAAAAGACTGTGGAGGAAAGAGGTGAAGAGAAGACAGGAGGACAACTTTTCTATCTTCATTTATAACTTTTAATTGACATTATTTATTATTATTATATTTTGTTTGTTGCATTTGGAGTGGTGTTTGTGTCAACTGATGATGACATCAGTCCAGTGTTCCCTGTCTTTTAGCTCTGTGTTTGGTCTCCACCAGCTCCTGAGGGAAATCTGTCTGTACGGTACAGTGGATGGATGGGCATCGGTTGAGAACACACTATCTGATAATAAAAGCATTTGAAAATAGAAAAATGTTCTCCCTTCAATTTATATCTTTGTAACAACTGTTTGGAACTATATTCAAGCCACCAAAGACAGGTATTTCATCTTTTTTTAAATTGAAAAATGTAAAAATTTAATCGGCTGATATATCGGTTATCGGAATTTTTTATCCCTAATTCAATTCGATTCGATTCGATTCGATTCAACTTTATTGTCATTGCACAGAGTACACGTACTAAGACAACGAAATGCAGTTAGTATCTAACCAGAAGTGCAAAAGAGCAGTTAAAGTTATCGGAATCGGCATCGGCCCCAAAAAATCCATGTCTTGCTATGATTGTGGTGACAAATCTGGGTTTGAAACAATCTGTGAGGTTATTTTGGCCAGTTGTGACAGCTTCAAAAGGCTTTTTGAGGGACACCTGCAGTGAATGAGGTCAGTGTCAGGATGACTCTCAACAGCATGAATGAAACCGGAAGTAACGTCCTTTGTGCAGAGTGAAGTACACGCACCAAGCACAGGAATGTTCTTGTTCATTAATTATTTATTTTTATATACAGTCTTTGTTCTATTTGCCAATCTGTAGCATGATACACACACCCCAGTCCAATAGGTGGCGCCTTGCATCTTTAACACTGGTTGATGAGCTTCCAGTAATAACACAGAAGAGGAAGAAGAAGCTACACTCCAGTGATGCTACTTGCTGTAACAAGCCACTGCACATAACTAGGTTGGAGTAGCTTTTTTTACCCTTTCGTCCAGTTTCAAGTGGTGTTTAACTGGATGGAGTTTCGTGAAGACTGCGTGTTTAAAAGAAAGCAAGCGCAAATTAATAACGCCGAGTGACCACGGTCCGCATATTTAAAAGACGCTAGCATGTACTGTCAATGTTGTCACCAAAATCATAGAAAATAAATAACGTACTACTAAACATGTTTCTCATTTGTATTTTGGTGTTTGAACCAGCTCGTTAAGAGGCTCTTTTATCTCTGATGTTTACAAACACAGCCACACACACACAAGAGAGATATTACAGCAAGGCTGCGAACTGTGATATGCCATGAAGAAGCTGCCTCTGTGCGCATCCGGGCTGGCTGACCATAGTCACCGTTTTCGGCTATAAACATGTACTAAATAACGTCGTTGCGAGTAAACTCTGGATGTTCCCACTTCAGGACACTTGGATTGTCGCGGACGAGCAGTATGGAGGAATATTACAAAGTTTTTGTGTAGTTTTATGGACGTTTTCGTGTCGGTCGCAATTGACGGCCATTCAAAGTATTTTCGCTGCAGGACTGGCTACCCGGGGGTCTCTAAATGGACTTTTTTGGAAGAAAAAAGCAACACATGATATTGACTGAATTTGTTTCTAAGGGTGAACTATTCCTTTAAGCTATATTTAAAATTGAATTTTTATTCGCAGAATACTAGACCCAACATAAAAGTTGTTAACGCGCAGAAAAAAAAGCATATTGTAACTAATATACGATTTAGTGCATTAATTATTAAACCACTAACAATGATTTTTAATTAGAACCTAATCAAAGAATGGCTGGCCTGGATGCCCTCGCTTCAAGTGGGGGCCCTCCGCAGGACATGCACTAAAGGGCCTCAAAAAAAGGGCCACGAGCAAGTACACACGCAAGCTACAACTAGCCCATCACAGGACTGAGATGAAGTAGTTTTGTTAGTGTTGCTTTAGTAACCGAGAAAATTGATGACTAAATAGTCTTCGTGCAACGAAACCTTTATACACGTGACGAAAAAACGAGGACGGCAACGTAAATGCTTGGTCATGTGAGCGATAATATTAATTAAATAATACTGATGCAATATTGTTGAACAATAAAAACGAACTAAATATTGGTTTACAAAATAAATAACCTCCTGCTAAAATTGTCTCTTTCATTTTCGTTTGACTAAAACGAGAACCGAGACGAAATGTTATAACGTCATTTTGACTCGGTTTAGTCGAGTTATTATTCATTGATTTGGCAGTATTTCTTTGTTAGCCTGTGTCTCTACTTCATCAGGTTCGCACTGCCGCAGGACGCATGTGGACGTCACTTCGCTCAATCCCCACTCGCGGGCGGCAATTGAAGTCTGCAGCTGCGGTTTAACGACATTTCAGAAACATGACACGACAGAGAAAAGGACCGATGGCCGGGCAGCCAGTCGGGTTTCTTCTTTGGAAGAAAAAGACGAAAATGACATTTGGACACACTTTCATTACATAGAGCGTGGGAAAAAAAAAAACAGAATGTGTTGTGGAAAAAGATGGGGAGAAATGCGGCCACAAAATCACAGGAAAACATGTTTGGTTGGTAAAATAAATATGTTGTAAATTCAAATCAGAGCGTCTTGTGTGTCTGGAATGGATGTGTTCTTGAGTCTATAAGGTAACAATAATATAATAATAAGATAACCTTGTTTGAACTGTGAAATGGGTTTGGCTAAAAGAAAATTTTGGTTTTGTCTATACTACTAGGTACTTATACTATACTGGGTTAAATAGAATTGCATTACTAGAAAGAGACTAAAATAAAATTTTCATTGACTAAAACTAGACTAAAATGTCATCAGTTTTCGTCGACTAAAACTAGACTAAAATAGTCATGGATGATTCTGACTAAAATAAGACTAAAATGCTCAGACTTTTAGTCGACTAAAACTTGACTAGACTAAAAAGAGTATGAACATGACTAAAACTAATAAAAACTAAAATGACAGCTTGACACAAAGACTAGACTAAAACTAAAATTAAAACAGGCCGTCAAAAACAACACTATGAGTAGTCTGTTTTGTTAGTTTGAAAATGGCAGTATGAACATGACTAAAACTAATAAAAACTAAAATGACAGCTTGACATAAAGACTAGACTAAAACTAAAATTAAAACAGGCCGCAAAAAACAGCACTAGAGACGTCGAGACAAGTATTAATATTGATTATAATGCTAGCAATGATATATTGTAATATATGGTAATGATTATTATGGCAGCAATGTACATGTGCACTGTACAGCTGCCCCCTATTTTCATTAGCGCTAGCATTGATGAATGAATTTAACAATATATAAGATGTATGGGAGCCCATTGGATAGCAGAATCCGCTGCATTCAGGACCCAGCAGGTGTGCAGCTGTACACAGCGACTGGTAGACTGACAAAGGGCGTGGTCAGCCTTCCAGCTTCCCCATTAACCAGTTCATCCCAGGTCCATGTGTGTGTCTCATAGCTTGTGATTAAGTAAGTTGTGTATTATCATTTCATTCAAACATAAAATTAATTTTTGATCCAAAACCTTTTTCCTCAAGCCAGGGCCGAGTACTTCCAAGCTCCTGGCAACACCTGCCAGACAGAGCAGGAGGAATAGCGAGTTGTCTTCCCTCCCAGAGACCAGGAGAGGCAGCCCAGGTGACAGTTCAAGGCAGCGACGGGGAAGAACTCTTCCTGTCCTGGGAAGGAGAGTCTCTACAGGTGAGATTCACCTCAAATATCACTGTTTCCTCTAATGAATATCAGATCTATATTAACACACACTGCTCTCTGATTATCTTTCAGCTGTCTTCTTGGACTGAACTCAGGCCCTGCAAACTGCGCCAGTGTTGGCCGGACCATGAGGACTCGGTCTTTCATTCTCATGGATTATGTGGCCATCAGAGAGGCAGTGCTGGCCAGCCAGAGGTTCATGGCTCAGACCATCATCCAGCTCATTGAATCAAATTGAGGACTCAGTGGTAAGAGTTTGTCATAAAGCTGTTGGTGTGTTGTAATCTGTTCTGTGATTTATATTTTAATGAAAGCTGAAAATCCAGTGTGTTCAGGTGCTGGCCAGACTCTCCCTTCAGCAAAGGGTCTGTCCTTGGTACAGGTGGGACAAGGACTTCAATCTCCTGGAGGAGCAGACTGGTCCCTCCAGCAGGGGTCTGCCTCCTCCTCCTCTTCCTTCAAACAATGAACAGCATGGCCCCTCACCCAGTTGGTCCTGTTGGTCCTCCCCTCGCTCTAGCACCACTCCCCTCTTCTGTTCGTCCACCTCCTCTGTCTGGACTACCTGTACCCAGGACCAGAGCCTACAGGAAGAGGAAAGTGGCCCAGAGCTGCTGTGGCAGATCAACTTCTGTTAGGGCATGTACGTGTGTGTGTGTGTGTGTGTGTGTGTGTGTGTGTGTGCATGTCTTGCTATGGTTGTGGGGACAAATTTGGATTTGAAACCACCTGTGAGTTTGTTTTGGTCAGTCGTGACAGCTTCAAAAGGCTCTCTGAGGGACACCTGAAGTGACTGAGGTCAGTGTCAGGATGAGTCTCTACGACATGAATGAAACTTAAAGTAACGTCCTTTGTGCTGATTGAAACGTGAGTAGTGAAGTACTTGCACCAAGCAGCAGCAACATTCAAAATTTCTCCAGATATTTTCTAGTTTGGTTTATTATTCTGTCCTCAGTGTTCACAGATTCAGTTTCTTGCCTTTTACTTCATTTCTACTGTTGTTGATGGATGACAGTAACAACATTTGAAGAGCAGAATGTGTTCAGCTCTAGCACAGTCACCACCTTCACAGGTGAAAGTATCGACCAGTTTAACATCAAACGGTGTTCAGTAGGAAACAGATGGAACTGACCCACCAGAACTGCAACCTGGAGCAAAACCAGACTCTTCATAGATGTGATGCTGTGACCTCAGAGACGGATGTGTTCACCTCACACACTCTTTAGTGTGAACTGAACACTGACAGATCAGATTGTGAAGCAGTTGTCAGTGTAGTACAGCTCATGTACATTAGTTTTATTCAGAACTTAATTGTCATTGAAAAGGTGTTTAATAAATAAACCTGTGATTAAATTGTACTGAGTGTTACTTTATATTTACCATCTGCCTCATGATGAATCTAACAGTCACTTGTAACGTAAATTTCATCTTCAGAAGGTGTATGTGAGGCTCCGTGCGGATGTACTCTACAATTTGTTGTGGTGCACTACACTACAAGGAAACAGTGGACAGTCCAAGTGGTAGTCGTGGTAGTGGTATTTGAGGCCTAAGAATCCAGATATAAAGTGTTAATGTTAATGTTAAAAGTGCACAACCATTAACTGTGTGTCAGCCACTGCTAGTTACAAGCTAACAAACATAAAAGATGCTAACTACGCTAAGTGTTCAGATACCTCTGCTAGTCTCTGGTTCTGGTCTCAGACTCCTCCTCAGAGTCTGGGTCTGACTGAGGCTCAAACATGTGCTGAGTCTCTCTGATGTTTCGTCCTTATCTTGATGCTCTCTGCTCTTTCACCTGTCCACCTGGAGCAAGCAGGTGGTGGGGGGCGGGGCACAAGGCCCGATCCAGAATTTTCTCAATGAGGAAGTAAAAGTAGATTTGACTTTTTATGTGAGAAAAACATGTTAAACAAAATATTACTCACAGCAGACTATTTTTACAGTTTAAATCGTGTCTGGAAAGAAACTGTAATATTGAAGACGAAATATAATAATAAAAGCTTCTGCATAAAAAGCTGAATAATATGGAGAGTGTGACGTGTGTCCCTCTCTTTGACTGCTGTTTATTGCTCTATTGTGTAACTAAACCAGATCTTTGCTAACAGCCTCTGGCCCTTCAGGAAGACTCTAACTAACCAAAACAAAAACTAATTGGTGTTGCCGAGGGCAAGTCTGTAGTGTATGACTCATTAAGTTTAGTTTTAATTAACATAAGAGTGTAGTGCATGATTAGGAGTGCAGGACAGAGACCCTATGCCCTGGCACATTAGTGTACTTTATAGTCTGACAAGTTGGGTCCTGGAGATTCAGGAGAGTTTGAAGTGCTTCCTGACGCCACACATCTATTTTTGGAGAATAAGTAATGAGTTTTTTTGAGGTGAGGAGAGGGGAACTTCTACTTCAGGTTCTGATAATGGCATCTGAACCAAAGCGACAAACCCAAAAGCCCACTCTCCTGCATCAACAGCTGAGAGTAACCAGATAATGATGCAGTTTATGAAGGATTTAGAGCAGAAACCGGTGGAAAAACTTCAGAGTGAAGTTAAAAAATATTGTGGCATTATTAATCAACCAATATGCTGCAGCTCTAACAGCTATCTTTTATCATGCTGTGCTGGTTTATGTCCCAGAGCTGTATGCTCAGTGTGCTCTGCTATCATTAGACTGACAGACATGCATGGTTTCACTCAGCTCACTTGTGCGCATCCACACTTTACTCACTGGTTGCTGCAGTGCGATTGCGGAGGCACAGTAACGCGGCTTTGATCCCAATAAGAAAACCAAGCTCTCCTGGCAATTAGTTTGAAATGAACATGTTGGCATTGATTTTCCTCCCAAATCTACTTTAATTACTGAATGCAATGTTAACCTTACAGATCTCTTAAAAGATATAGCGAGACTGATCCCCCAGAGCTCAGTCAGTGCATCCTGGAGCTGCTTTCATTAGTGTTTCCACATTGACACCTCAGCCCGGTAAATTAAAGCACTCAGAAGTGCAGCCCTGGAGAAGATTACCAGGAACACTGGCTAAACTAGATCGCCAATGGCATCTCAGGATCACCTGAAGTTCACCATTCAAGGGGAAGATTCACTAGTCCCCTGATGAGAAAACCTCTTTATCCGTCTCTCTGTCTCTCTTACTCCCTGTCTGTATTATTTATCTGTCTGTTCCTCTGAAGAGAGAAGAAAGATTTTGAGCTCCTTACATCATATAATGCAAGTTGTGATTTCTGAATGCAGCCCTGCTTTATTAAAAAGATAAGGATAGCATTACAAATTCCATGAAAAGGCAAAACCAGAGATGAATTTATCCTACTGAAACAGTTGTGCTGTTGCACTGGATGGCACACTCTTTCATTACAATGAGCACAGCCAGTGTAAGAATGGCAGCATTGGCCATTTCTTCAGACACCAAAAGTGATGAAAAGGACCTGTGTTGGAGGATGTGCAGTGTCTTTATAAATGGATTGGAAAACTATGGAAATAGTATAGAAAATAAAAAGGAAATGAACCCAAGGTCCACTTTCTACAGTTGTTTCAGCCACATCTCTTAGTATTATAGGGATGGCTGTGGCTCAGGAGGTAAAGTAGGTTGTCCTCTCTTGGGAAGGTCAGTAGTTCGATTCACAAGCCCTCCTGTCTGCTTTTCCTTGAGCAAGATACTGAACCCCAGATTGCCCCCGATGTATCATCAGTATGTGAATGTAGTTTCTATTGTAAAGTGTTTTGAGTGGTCAGTAAGACTTCTATATAAGTGCAGTCCATTCACCATTCATCACCTGATGAAGGCTGCTCAGTTGTCATGGAGATGGTTGAGTTTTGCAAACGTTGATTGGATGTTGAGCTGAATTTTTTGTGCAACACTGACCACATGTGATACAATAGTATTGATTTTATGTGTTTTTACAAGTATCTAAAGGATAATGGGAGCTATGAGTGTATGAAGGCAGCAGGTACAGATAGTCAATGTGGCTTTGGCAACACATTTTTAGAGGAATACATTTATTGTCTTCATGGGATTTGATTTAAATCAAAAGATAAAATGACAGAGACATTAAGCTAAATAGCTAATTGTAATAAGCTAATTGTTTGCTAAGTAGCCCTGAGCACCTGATTCTAACTAGTGTCTGTTAGCTTGCACAGCTAGCTAGCTAACAGGATGTGGAACTTTCTCCCTTTCTGAACTGTTAGATAGATCAATTATAAATCTATGTATCAGGTTAAATATCCCTGTTCCACTTGATACACACAGACAGGTGCAGTGTGCAACATTCAGTGCGAGGATAACAATGGTTCCTGTACGCCCGGGCTTTTGTTTTTTCTTCCCTTCTTTTATCTCCATGCTAACCCAAGTCCACAGTTTCAAAGAGAGGCCTACAGCAGTAAGGAGCCATGTGTTTTCATACAGCTGGCATAAAAGTGAAAGAAACCATTGATCATACTCCCGTGTGTTCACAGAGCCCTGCTATTATTCACTGCTGTTCCCTCAGGTCCATTTCATGGGCACTGCAATTTCTTTGAAATTGTGCATGACAACACACATACATGCACACACAGAGACACACGCACACATAGTAAACCCTTAAATGTAGATGATAATAAAGAAACATCTCTCTGATAAATGCTTGGTAATTTTGCAGTCTTAATCTGAATGGAAACATTTCTCCAGTAGGTTATGTAACCACACCAATTCACGTCTTTGCTAGGTGATTGGCTATTGATTTTCCATTCTTGTAGTGGACTGGTCAGTGGAATTTACCCAGCAGAGACAGAGGAGAAAGCTATGGTCCTTTGCCATTTAATTTCCAGGACCATTAGCGCTGAGGAACTTATCAACAGCTGCTCATGGGCTGTCTGTCATGTTCAAACATGACACTGCTTCATTGTGTAAAGTCCATGAAATCGCTGCTGTGCTATAATCAATTCAGAGGTGTAATGGTATGTAGCGCATTACTTTGGAGGTATTGACTGGAGTCACTCTCTGGTGATGTGGTAGTGCAGCCCTCTTACATACACTGACAGTGTGTCTGCTGTCTGCTGCCACCTTGGCTAATCAGTAGCACCAAACATATTAATGCAAGGTGAGACTGGACTCCAATATGTTTAATGAACAGTGATGTGATATATTAGCATTCACTGTGTGCAGACAAACTGGGTTCTTTGCAGACTCTCTTCACTTTTCTCCACATTTGAATGACACAGAGAAATCAAAAGAGCGCCGGAGAGGCGCAGAGGCCTTTCATCTGCCACCAAGCAAAAGTAAGTGAAAGAACAGGGCAGAGTTAAAAGAACTGATTCACTAGTTCTTCTGTACATTATGTCTTTTTGCTCTGCATGCCATCCAAAAATTCTCTCTGACTTTGTTTTTCTGGCTGTGGCCATCCTCTCCTCTCCTTTCACACAAAGCATGGACTGGTTCCAGAGGTGGAAGATATCAGTTTGAATTTAGAATTTATTTTTGAAATAACTTGTTAATTAAAGTTAAAGGTTTCTGAAATTGAATAATTTTAAGTGATTGAATTTTGGCCTTTTGAGGGCTTTTGAATCGTAAGGATTCAAACGATGACGTTCAGATTTGTTTTAAGATTTTTATGTGTGTGTGTGTGTGTGTGTGTGTGTGTGTGTGTGTGTGTGTGTGTGTGTGTGTGTGTGTGTTTTATCTTACTTTGACAGTCTGGAAAAACAGGAAACAGGAAGAAAAAGAAGGGTTTGACATGCAAAGAATCAAACTACTGCCTGGCTGATTACCATATCCGATAACGTTTATATGACGTATTGTGCCTTACTATATTATGATGTTGTTATGTTTTACTATATCATAACATTTTTGGTGAAGCTTGTTGGTGCAATGGATCTAACTGTTGCCTCTCACAGAAAAAGTTGTGGGTTCGAAACCTAGCTCAAGCGTCCCCCCATAGCCAAAAGTCAAACACATTATGTTACAAGGCAACGCCTTACAATATTATAACTTTTTATGCCTTACTATGATATGACTTTTTATGCCTTACATTACTATGTCGTTTTCATGGATTTTTATGCCTTACTATACTATGTTGTTTTTTTTTTCTTTTTGTGCCTTACTATACTATGTTGTTTTTATGACTTTTTATGCCTTACTATAATATGACATTTTTATTACTATTTATGCCCTAATATGACGTTTTTAGGCCTCACTAAATCATGTCGTTTTTATGTATTTTTATACATCTATACTATGTCGTTTTCATGTATTTTTATGCCTTACCGTACTATGTCGTTTTTATGGATTTTTATGCCTTACTATACTATGACATTTCTAGGACTTTTGATACCTTACTTTACTATGACATTCTTATGACTATTTATGCCTTGCTATACTATGATGTTTATAAGACTTTCTATACCTTACTATACGATGACGTTTTTAGGCCTTACTATACTATGTCGTTTTTATGGATTTTTATACCTTCCTATACTATGTCGTTTTTATGGATTTTTATGCCTCACTATTCTATGATGTTTTTAGAAATTACTACACTGTGACATTTTTAGGACTTTTTATGCCTTAATATGACGTTTTTAGGCCTCACTAAATAATGTCGTTTTTATGTATTTTTATACCTTCATGTACTATGTCGTTTTCATGTATTTTTATGCCTTACTATACTATGTCATTTTTATAGATTTTTATGCCTTCCTGTACTATGTCGTTTTCATGTATTTTTATGCCTTACCGTACTATGTCGTTTTTATGGATTTTTATGCCTTACTATACTATGACATTTTTAGGACTTTTCATACCTTACTGTACTGTGACTTTCTATACCTTATTATACTATGACGTTTTTAGGCCTCACTAAACAATGTCATTTTTATGGATTTTTATGCCTTACAATACTATGGCGTTTTTAGGACTTTCTATATCTTACTATAGTATGATGTTTTTAGTCCTTACTATACTATGTCATTTTCATGACTTTTTATGCCATGACATTTTTATGACTTTTTATGCCTTACTATACTATGTCGTTTTTAAGACTTTTTATGACTTACTATACTATGACGTTTTTATGACATTTTATGCCTAATTATACTTTGACTTTTTATGACTTTTTATACCTTACTATACTATGACGTTTTTATGCCTTACTATACTATGTCCTTTTTATCACTTTTTATGCCTTACTCTAATATGTCATTTTTATGACTTTTTATGCCTTACTGTCTGTGACTTATTATGACTTTTTATGACTTACAATACTATGACATTTTTAGGACCTTCTGTATCTTACTATACTATGATGTTTTTATGACCTTTTTATGCCTTACTATACTATGACACTTTTAGGCCTCACTAAACAATGTCATTTTTATGGATTTTTATGCCTTACTACTTTCTTTTTAACTGTCTGTTGTTTTTATTATTTTTATTGTGTTTTTAATCTTCTGTAAAGTGTCCTTGATTGCTTGAAAGGTGCTGCCAAATAAAACTATACTATACTATGACGCTATGGATTTTTATGCCTTACAATACTATGACATTTTTAGCCCTTATAGGCTATAGGCTATAGGCTATTCAACTCTCCTAACCCTCTCAAAGATTGTACCATCTTGCACTATCTGTTCCCTCCAACTGCAGAAACCCAACCGCCTCATTTCAGCCCGTATGCAGGTAATTACACCTGTTTCGAGCGAAGAGGATCGGGGCAGGATGTGGGGGAGCTGTCGTGGTGCAACGTTACATTATCAACTAACGGCACAGGCATTCAGGACGACTGGTTAAAGGACCAGTCCACTCCTCGCGCTGATGTGTGGTGGTTCTGTGGAGGTAAAACACTGAGGTCAATGTTACCTTATGACTGGAAAGGGAAATGTGCTCTGATCCAATTAGTTATGCCATTCTATGTATTGCCCTTGACTGATACTGTAGCATCAAAAGGAATGTTCAAATCACATAGAATAAAACGCAGAACAAATCCTCTCAGATCATTTGATACACATGTATACGTCGATGAGATCGGGGTGCCTCGAGGGGTACCTGACGAATACAAAGCTCGAAATCAGGTAACCGCAGGATTTGAGTCATTGTTCTTTTGGTGGGTTACAATCAATAAAAATGTAGATTGGATAAATTACATTTATTATAACCAACAACGGTTTGTGAACTACACACGAGATGGGTTTAAAGGTATAGCTGAACAATTAGAGAAAACAAGCCTGATGGCATGGCAGAACAGAATGGCCCTGGATATGCTCTTAGCTGAGAAAGGAGGGGTTTGTAAGATGTTTGGTGAGATGTGTTGCACCTTCATTCCAAACAATACAGCCCCTGACGGAAGCATTACTAGAGCCATCCAAGGCCTCTCTCACAGGAGCTGGCAGAAAATGCTGGTGTAGACAACCCCTTTACCAGAATGATGGAGAATTGGTTTGGGAGGTGGAGTGGACTAATCTCTTCTTTTCTAGTCTCTATTTCAGTTGCAGCGGCTCTTCTTTCTGTCTGTGGTTGTTGTTGCATACCATGTCTACGAGGACTCATCCAAAGGCTGATTGATACCGCCATAACAAAAACTATGATGTACCAATACATACCAACTGATATTGATGTTGATGAGGTTGATAATGAAAGTATTGTTTAAAAATGTGCCTTGTGATGATGGGTGAACGAACTATGAAGTACACTATGACAATCTGTGAAGAAGAGTAGTGTGTGGAAAATACGGATGAACCTAATTCACTTGTATGTATATAGTAAGAATTCTTATTGTGTGATGAAATGCTTTAAATTGAGTTTTTTATTTTCTGGAAGTTCATAAAGTATTAACAGGAGGGAAATGTTGGAAAAATTGTGATACTTTATGAATAACATAAACATCTTAGAGGGAAACTGTATTATCCTGTATTATTCTGAGAAACTGTATTATCCTGAATAGAACTTTCTATTATTGTAAGACAGGTGTTGTCCGAGAGGAGCGCAGTGACCTTCGCTGTATCTCCCGGCCAGTACACCAAAACATTAACTATGATAAGGCTCTATTATGTCTGGTCTCACGGATTCTGTGTATAAAATTCTATGTGAATCTTGCATCCGTTGAACATTTGCACTGCGAGCTCTGGTGTGTAACTTGTTCCCTTGCTGCAAGAATAAATATCCTACTCTTATAACTTTCAGACGGTGTTCCTGAGTTTTATTTGATAATTTTCCTAACACTATACTATGTCATTTTTATAACTTTTTATGCATTAATACGCTATGACATTTTTATGACTTTTCATACCTTACTATACTATCACATTTTTAGGACTTTTCATACCTTACTATACTATGACGTTTTTAGGGCTTAGTATAATATGCGGTTTTAGGACTTTTTATACCTTACTATACTATGACCTTTTTATGCCTTACTATAATATGTCATTTTTATGACTTTTTATGACTTACTATACGATGACTTTTTTATGACATTTTATGCCTAATTATAATTTCACTTTTTATGACTTTTCATTACTTACTATACTATGGCGTTTTTGATACCTTACTATACTATGTCCTTTTTATCACTTTTTATACCTTACTATGCTATGATATTTTTATGACTTTTCATACCTTACTATACTATGACGTCTTCAGGCCTTAGTATAATATGTTGTTTTAGGACTTTTTTACCTTACTATACTATGACCTTTTTATGCCTTACTATACTATGACGTTTTTATGACATTTTATGCCTAATTATACTTTCACTTTTTATGACTTTTTATTACTTACTTTACTATGGCGTTTTTGATACCTTACTATACTATGTCCTTTTTATCACTTTTTATGCCTTACTATGCTATGACATTTTTATGACTTTTCATGCCTTACTATACTAGGACGTTTTTAGGGCTTAGTTTAATATGCGGTTTTAGGACTTTTTATACCTTACTATACTATGACCTTTTTATGCCTTACTATATTATGTAATTTTTATGACTTTTTATGCCTTACTATACTATGTCGTTTTTAAGACTTTTTATGACTTACTATACTATGACGTTTTTTATGCCTTACTATATGATACTACTATGATGTTTTTAGGACTTTTTTTTACATTACTAAATAGTGAGACATTTTTTTGCCTTACTTTACTATGTTGTTTTTTTTTATGTGTTACTTTACTGTGACATTTTTATGACCTTTTATGCCTTATTATACTATGAAGTTTTTAGGACTTTCTATACTATGTAGTTTCAAGAAGTTTTTATGCCTTACTATACTTTGAAATTCCTAGGACTTTTGATACCTTACTATACTATGACATTCTTATGACTATTTATGTCTTGCTATACTATGATGTTTATAGGACTTTCTCTACCTTACTATATGATGACGTTTTTAGGCCTTACTATACTATGTCATTTTCATGTATTTTTATGCCTTACTATACTATGTCGTTTTTATGGATTTTTATATCTTCCTATACTATGTCGTTTTCATGTATATTTATGCCTTACTATACTCTGTTGTTTTTATGACTTTTTGTGCCTTACTATAATATGACATTTTTATTACTATTTATGCCTTAATATGACGTTTTTAGGCCTCACTAAATAATGTAGTTTTTATGTATTTTTATACCTTCCTATACTATGTCGTTTTCATGTATTTTTATGCCTTACTATACTATGTCGTTTTTATGGATTTTTATATCTTCCTATACTATGTCGTTTTCATGTATATTTATGCCTTACTATACTCTGTTGTTTTTATGACTTTTTGTGCCTTACTATAATATGACATTTTTATTACTATTTATGCCTTAATATGACGTTTTTAGGCCTCACTAAATAATGTAGTTTTTATGTATTTTTATACCTTCCTATACTATGTCGTTTTCATGTATTTTTATGCCTTACTATACTATGTCGTTTTCATAGATTTTTATGCCTTTCCGTACTACGTCGTTTTTATGGATTTTTATGCCTCACTATACTATGACATTTTTAGGACTTTTCATACCTTACTGTACTGTGACTTTCTATACCTTACTATACTATGACGTTTTTAGGCCTCACTAAACAATGTCATTTTTATGGATTTTTATGCCTTACAATACTATGGCGTTTTTATGACTTTCTATATCTTACTATAGTATGATGTTTTTAGTCCTTACTATACTATGTCATTTTCATGACTTTTTATGCCATGACATTTTTATGACTTTTTATGCCTTACTATGCTATGACATTTTTATGACTTTTCATACCTTACTATACTATGACGTTTTTAGGGCTTAGTATAATATGCCGTTTTAGGACTTTTTATACCTTACTATAGTATGACATTTTTATGACTTTTTATGACTTACTATGCAATGTCGTTTTCATGGATTTTTATGACTTACTATACTATGACGTTTTTATGCCTTACTATATTATGTTGTTTTTATGACATTTTATGCCTAATTATACTTTGACTTTTTATGACTTTTTATTCCTTACTATACTATGACGTTTTTATGCCTTACTATACTATGTCCTTTTTATCACTTTTTATGCCTTACTCTAATATGTTGTTTTTATGACTTTTTATGCCTTACTATACTGTGACTTATTATGACTTTTTATGACTTATAATACTATGACATTTTTAGGACCTTCTATATCTTACTATACTATGACGTTTTTATGACTTCTTATGCCTTACTATATTATGGATTTTTTTATGCCTTACTATACTATGATGTTTTTAGGACTTTTTTTTACATTACTAAATAGTATGACATTTTTTTGCCTTACTTTACTATGTTGTTTTTTTTTTTAATGTGTTACTATACTGTGACATTTTTATGACCTTTCATACCTTACTATAATATGACATTTTTAGGACTTTTCATACCTTACTATACTATGACGTTTTTAGGGCTTAGTATAATATGCGGTTTTAGGACTTTTTATACCTTACTATACTATGACTTTTTATGCCTTACTATATTATGTAATTTTTATGACTTTTTATGCCTTACTATACTATGTCGTTTTTAAGACTTTTTATGCCTTACTATACTATGACGTTTTTATGACATTTTATGCCTAATTATACTTTCACTTTTTATGACTTTTTATTACTTACTTTACTATGGCGTTTTTGATACCTTACTATACTATGTCCTTTTTATCACTTTTTATGCCTTACTATGCTATGACATTTTTATGACTTTTCATACCTTACTATACTATGACGTTTTTATGCCTTACTATACTATGACGTTTTTATGACTTTTTATGCCTAATTATAATTTCACTTTTTATGACTTTTTATTACTTACTATACTATGGCGTTTTTGATACCTTACTATACTATGTCCTTTTTATCACTTTTTATGCCTTACTCTAATATGTTGTTTTTATGACTTTTTATGCCTTACTATACTATGACGTTTTTATGACATTTTATGCCTAATTATACTTTCACTTTTTATGACTTTTTATTACTTACTTTACTATGGCGTTTTTGATACCTTACTATACTATGTCCTTTTTATCACTTTTTATGCCTTACTATGCTATGACATTTTTATGACTTTTCATACCTTACTATACTATGACGTTTTTATGCCTTACTATACTATGACGTTTTTATGACTTTTTATGCCTAATTATAATTTCACTTTTTATGACTTTTTATTACTTACTATACTATGGCGTTTTTGATACCTTACTATACTATGTCCTTTTTATCACTTTTTATGCCTTACTCTAATATGTTGTTTTTATGACTTTTTATGCCTTACTATACTATGACGTTTTTATGACATTTTATGCCTAATTATACTTTCACTTTTTATGACTTTTTATTACTTACTTTACTATGGCGTTTTTGATACCTTACTATACTATGTCCTTTTTATCACTTTTTATGCCTTACTATGCTATGACATTTTTATGACTTTTCATACCTTACTATACTATGACGTTTTTATGCCTTACTATACTATGACGTTTTTATGACTTTTTATGCCTAATTATAATTTCACTTTTTATGACTTTTTATTACTTACTATACTATGGCGTTTTTGATACCTTACTATACTATGTCCTTTTTATCACTTTTTATGCCTTACTATGCTATGATATTTTTATGACTTTTCATACCTTACTATACTATGACGTTTTCAGGCCTTAGTATAATACGCTGTTTTAGGACTTTTTATACCTTACTATACTATGAGCTTTTTATGCCTTACTATATTATGTAATTTTTATGACTTTTTATGCCTTACTATACTATGTCGTTTTTAAGACTTTTTATGACTTACTATACTATGACGTTTTTATGACATTTTATGCCTAATTATACTTTCACTTTTTATGACTTTTTATTACTTACTTTACTATGGCGTTTTTGATACCTTACTATACTATGTCCTTTTTATCACTTTTTATGCCTTACTATGCTATGACATTTTTATGACTTTTCATACCTTACTATACTATGACGTTTTTATGCCTTACTATACTATGACGTTTTTATGACTTTTTATGCCTAATTATAATTTCACTTTTTATGACTTTTTATTACTTACTATACTATGGCGTTTTTGATACCTTACTATACTATATCCTTTTTATCACTTTTTATGCCTTACTCTAATATGTTGTTTTTATGACTTTTTATGCCTTACTATACTGTGACTTATAATGACTTTTTATGACCTATAATACTATGACATTTTTAGGACCTTCTATATCTTACTATACTATGACATTTTTATGACTTCTTATGCCTTACTATATTATGGCTTTTTTTATGCCTTACTATACCATGATATTTTTATGACTTTTCATACCTTACTATACTATGACGTTTTCAGGCCTTAGTATAATATGCTGTTTTTGGACTTTTTATACCTTACTATACTATGAGCTTTTTATGCCTTACTATATTATGTAATTTTTATGACTTTTTATGCCTTACTATACTATGTCGTTTTTATGACTTTTTATGACTTACTATACTATGACGTTTTTATGACATTTTATGCCTAATTATAATTTCACTTTTTATGACTTTTTATTACTTACTATACTATGGCGTTTTTGATACTTTACTATATTATGTCCTTTTTATCACTTTTTATGCCTTACTCTAATATGACGTTTTTATGACTTTTTATTACTTACTATACTATGGCGTTTTTGATACCTTACTATACTATGACGTTTTTATGACATTTTATGCCTAATTATAATTTCACTTTTTATGACTTTTTATTACTTACTATACTATGGCGTTTTTGATACCTTACTATACTATGACGTTTTTATGACATTTTATGCCTAATTATAATTTCACTTTTTATGACTTTTTATTACTTACTATACTATGGCGTTTTTGATACCTTACTATACTATGACGTTTTTATGACATTTTATGCCTAATTATAATTTCACTTTTTATGACTTTTTATTACTTACTATACTATGGCGTTTTTGATACCTTACTATACTATGACGTTTTTATGACATTTTATGCCTAATTATAATTTCACTTTTTATGACTTTTTATTACTTACTATACTATGGCGTTTTTGATACCTTACTATACTATGACGTTTTTATGACATTTTATGCCTAATTATAATTTCACTTTTTATGACTTTTTATTACTTACTATACTATGGCGTTTTTGATACCTTACTATACTATGACGTTTTTATGACATTTTATGCCTAATTATAATTTCACTTTTTATGACTTTTTATTACTTACTATACTATGGCGTTTTTGATACCTTACTATACTATGACGTTTTTATGACATTTTATGCCTAATTATAATTTCACTTTTTATGACTTTTTATTACTTACTATACTATGGCGTTTTTGATACCTTACTATACTATGACGTTTTTATGACATTTTATGCCTAATTATAATTTCACTTTTTATGACTTTTTATTACTTACTATACTATGGCGTTTTTGATACCTTACTATACTATGACGTTTTTATGACATTTTATGCCTAATTATAATTTCACTTTTTATGACTTTTTATTACTTACTATACTATGGCGTTTTTGATACCTTACTATACTATGACGTTTTTATGACATTTTATGCCTAATTATAATTTCACTTTTTATGACTTTTTATTACTTACTATACTATGGCGTTTTTGATACCTTACTATACTATGTCCTTTTTATCACTTTTTATGCCTTACTATATTGATGTTTTTATGACGTCTTATGCCTTACTATATTGTGACATTTTCATCATTTTTTATGCCTCACTATACTATGAAGTTTTAATGACTTCTTATACTATACTATATTATGACTTCTTTTATGCCTTATTATACTATAATTTTTTATGCCTCACTGTCATATGAAATTTTTATGTCTTACCGTAGTCCGTTTTTTATACTTTACTCTAATATGAAAGTTTTATGCCTTACTATACTATGACATTTTTATTCCTTAATATACTATTACTTTTTATGCCTTATTCTACTATGAACTTTTTATTCCTTATGAATTTTCATAATTATACAATGGCTTTTTAAAAGAGTAACATTCCGTCTGTGTTTGGCAAAACATATAAAGCATTGTAGCAAATAAATACTGTGTTTATTCAGAATAAATATAGCTTCATCAGCTTTATCAAGCACTTAAATTATATTTCACTCTCCAAAGGTAGAATGTACTCACCATATAAAACCCATTAATGACATTTTATCATTATAACATCAGCTCTTTTGCTGTAATACTGTACTGATACTTGCCTGCATGAGAGTTCTGCCCCTGATGTACTGGAGCAACATTATGACTTGACACCTACACAGCTTCCACCAGGGACACTGAGGTCATGTCCTTATTATTACTTCTGGGATTTCAGGGGGTTTACTTATCCTTGGGGGGAGTTTACACACTACAGTTTAAAAAATTACAAATTCTTGGTGTCTTTATGGCCAGTTGCTGTTATTTTACACTCACTATATTTAAGTTGTAAAACATTTATAGCAACAAAATAAAAGAATGTAGTGTGATGGAAATTATGGGGAAATTATAGGGTTTATCAGAAATGAGGATTGTATGTCAGTCAGGATGCACAGCATTACTCATATGACTCAGGTCAGTACAGGTCGCAGCACCTCAGACCCCCTCACTCTCCCTCTGAGCCTATTGTCACCGGAGAGGCGGAAGATGGAGATGCAGGCCCTGTGAACTGCAAGCCACTGGGATGAAGGAGGGTCATTATTGATTTGCCCTCGGCCATCGCCTCACATCTTCCCTCCCACCTCAATAGATTATGCTGTGGGTGGGAGAACAGTCTCATCAGTTTTTTCCTGCCCCACGTTTTCACTCGCTGCCACAGGCTACCCCGACTGATGTGCTGCCTCCGTACTGAACGCCGTATTTGCCATTAACTGCTGCCTCCATAGACGTTCTATCATCCAGGCCTGACATAATCAATGATGATTGCCTTACTGAATGAGACGTTTTCTTAAAAAAACACCAGCTTTTATCGTCAACTGCCCTACCGTCTTGAAATAGGTTTTGCAAGACCTTGTGGGACATTATTTGATTTGACCGTGTAAAGAGACGAGAGAGGCTTCCAGTCCACATTCCTGCTAAGAGCAATCTAATTTAATGCAATGTAAAGTCGTGTCAGAGATAAGATGAATCCGCATGGAGATAAAGTGAGCTCAAATTGAATCTGCCATCAGTCGAGGAGAAGCGCAGATATATCTATATTCAGCAGCCGGGCTGTGGTCCACCTCCCACCGTGAATTTGTGTCAAAATGAAGGAGATATTAATTGATTCATGTGGCTACTCACTGCATGGCTGGAGCCTTAACACAAAACCAGCAGCGGGACGCGACACGTCTTTGTGTTTGTGTTTGGACAGCTTCTCTTCTGCAGAATTGTGCAGCCAGGGTGGCAGGGCCCCCATGCTCCTACATATTCCCATGAGCCCCTTTGGCTCCTCTGAACGCTCGCTACTGATTGATTACAGAAGTTAAAAAGCTGCGGACTTTACACGACAGGGATGAGGAACAGGCTCGTCCTGCAGAGCCTGCTGGACACCATCTTAACACAAACTGTAACCCACCGCCGGCAGATCTGTGGTGGAAACCTGCCCGGCGCTGTTTATCAATGGTCTGTTCAAACAGCGCAGCATGTCTGTTCTTTTGTGTGGGTATTAATAACTTATGAGTGAGAATTTGAACAATCAAAAGGCATGCATAAGTCTGTTGTGATTGCTCTCTTAGTAGGAGGGTGTGACAATGAAAAATGAAACAAAAGAGCAAATAATAAACTATTCATGTGTGGAGCTGTAGTGAGAGCGATGACTGCAGGTAGTCTGGGACTGAAACAATGCCACCACTTTTAAGATTACCGAGCGTTGTTACCACCTTTATGCAGTAATTAGATAATCTGTATGTTTCTGTCGATTGCCTGGAATGAGTATAATTTCCCTGCAAGTGTGTGTGTGTGTGTGTGTGTGTGTGTGTGTGAATAAAACGTCCTGTGATTAATGAAATCATCAAGATAAGCATCCCCAGATATACACACACACACACACACACACACAAACACATGAGCCCTGTTTTTGTTTTTCACTGCATTCAGTCATCTAGAAAAGTCTCAGTTCCAGCGCTTGAATGCAGCCTTTCAGACTGAAACAATGGCTCCTACAGTAATTACAGACACCGCCGCTGCGACAATGAGACTCACACTGTTTTCTAAAGCTTTCAGATCAACCTCAAAAAGAAAAGAGGCAGTAGCGGCAGAGGCAGAGGCATATCTGAAGACCTGCTTTCTTTCCAGCAACACACCAAAAAAAAAAAGACACATTTCCAGGTTTGTGTTTGTGTAATCTGCTTTGAGGAGAGTGCCGTCCCTGTCCTTTTGTGCGCCGCACACAATGGCAATTGTGTTTTTTATCTAACACGCATTATGCAGCTTTTCATCATCTTTTAAATGCAGTAAAGGGAGATCTATTGCCTTGGAAATACAAAGAGAGAGTGTAATTGAACCTGGGAGAAAACAGTGACAGCCAAACAATACAGCCAGGCGTGCCCTTTGACCTTTCACAATATTTGACTATTTCTAGAGGTTCATTCGTCCTGCTGTCCGTGCTCCCTCCTCTGCATACGTTAGAAAATCATCTGTCAGTGTACCGTCTCTCATTTAAAAAGTGCACAGGCAGCAGAGGGAGTACAGTATATTGATAAGGAGAAGAAGAGTGTAGGGCAGAAGAGGGTCAAACAGTGAATCACTTGAGCTTATCAGCCACTCATAAAACACAGTAACTAGATGTGACATCACTTGTAAAGCGCCACATGCAGATTAACTGCATCAAGCCCTCGATCAATGGATCATCAAGACTCTCCAATTAAAGAGGTGGCTTAATACCAGAGGCTCTGTTTGGTGCTAATGATAAAAAAAGTCCATTAAAGTTGCTAATTAAATGATAAGCATAAATTAAAACACAGGTCAAGAGAATGAACTGTGGGCTTTTTAAGCGGCGATATCTGCTGGCTGCACGAGGCGGGGGCAGGGGGGGTAGTGGCGACCGATGGTGGAGGTGTTAAGGAGTCATCAACAACTCCTCCATCACAAACTCATAAACGCTTAAAAATAGCTGTGCAGAGTGCGGCGTGGGCCACGTATCCAGCTGGAGCTCAGCGAACAGGGGCGGGTTATGAAACCTCAGACTGGGGCGCAGTTTTAATGAAGGGGCACATTTGTAAAATGAGTAAAATATGTGTTAAGTGCATTGTCATTAGTTGATGTAATAATTAAATGCCGCATAAACAACGTTAAATATTCTAAAATGAAACCATATCCCTCATCCCCGTCTGTGAGGTGTAAAAAAAAAAACTCACCAGAAAGCATGGTTGTTAAGCAACAACATCATATTTTATTTCTTTTCCTTTTTTATACACTATTTAGAAAATAAAACACATTGAATAAATACAAATTTAGAAAGCGACAGATTTTCTCTGTATTCTCACAGCAACACGTGGTTATTCTTACAGAGCTCTCTCGGGACTAGCGGAAGGATTCACGTCGCAGGAATCCACCCTAAAGCAGACTTGGGCCACACACTGCAATGAAACACTTAAGACTGGGCATGCAGATGCTTGAAGTGGTCCCCATTTACAGACACAGAGAGAATGGATTGGCACATTGATAAGACGTTGAGAACATCTAGAAACATCTGGGGGTGGGGGGTGGGGGGGAAGGAAAAAAACATCTATATACACGAAGAATAAATAAAGAGAAAATAGGTCCAAGACAACTCTACTGTACAGATATGTCCATCGTTTGTGACGACTTATTTCCTTTCCTCCCTCAATTAACCTTCGATCGTCAGCCTCACCCACGATTAAGTTCAGATATAGTACAGTACGACATGGGATGTTCACCAACAGCAGATTGCACCATTTTACAGTGTTACAAACAAACACAAAATATCACCCAGTGGTTGGCATCGACTGTAGTTCCCTTTCAGTGTTTGTTCACAGTAAGGCAGGATACAGCGGAGATCTTTGAATCCCGTCATCGGGGTGTACAACAGGTAGTCCGGCTGCCTTTGACAGTGGTCATATATAAAATGAACTCCACTCCGGTTAGTGTCCTCTGGTTTTGGCAGATGTAAAGTGGCACTAGAGAGTACACGTTGGATCAGAGCGCCGAGGAAAAGCAAAAAGGGTGTCAGTAGTATGTTACAAGTTGTCCAGTGAGTGTTCTCAATCAGTCTTTTTATGGCAAACAATGTTTCATCCAGGCATGGCGAAGAAGACAACCAGAGCTGTATACATGGTCTAAGGAGCCGGGAGCAGAAATCCAGGATGCGCGATCCGGGTTCCAGACCTTCTCCTTGAGGAGGAACAAGAAGAGAGGGATAGGTGCTATCTGACTTCCAAGCAGTCCAGGTACTCCTGGGCCAGGTCATAGCAGAACCGATACTGCTCCTAGGAACAGAACAGAGGTTTAGTTTTCAAAAAGTAACACAATGGTTTTTTCATAAATTTACATTAAAACTCCATTTTCCTCTTCTCCTGTCCTGTGTTTTATTTGAAGTGTTGATCCATAAGAAGATATATGTGTGATTTTAAGAACCCAAAACCATCTCAGTCTAGCTTTACATCTCCTCTCTCAGGCTTCTCTCTGCAGCTCTAGTAACAACAGGTCCGCGAGCCAATCACAAGAGAGGAGGCTCTGGGCCTCTCTTCTGATTGGCTGACTGTTTTCTGAGTGATCCAATTAAAATATTGTGGATTTCAGGGAAACACTCAGGGAAAACAAATTCTGCAAGGTTGGATGGTGGGTTCAGGTGGGCGGGCTTGGGGCGTGGCTAAGACCACTGACTGCTTAGTTGTGACATCACAAAGTTCCAGAAGTGTGATTTCTCTGTGGACTGAGGCTTTGATACTTTCAGTGTTAATATAGAACCTAGACCTGATCTATAATCACACTACACATGGAAATAAAATATCACTTTGTAGAATATGGGACCTTTAATGAATTCCAGAAGTTATTTAGTCAATACTGTAATAGACAATAATCTATGTCTACCTGCATTAAGCCTCTGATCTTGATTTTAAAATAGTAGTTGGACATTTTGAGAAAAATATTTATTCGCGTCCTTCCTGAGAACATTAATATTACTCTCATGTCTGCACACTAAATATGAAGCTGGAGCCAGCGGCTGGTTAGCTTAGCTTAGGAAAACAGTTAGCTTAGTTCTGTCCAAAGGGAACGGGATAACTAATTAAAAGGTTATATCTTCTTGTTTAATAATTACAAAAACCAAAGTGTAAAAATATCATGTTGTAGTTTTATGGCAGTTTTATGTTGCTGAGTATTTCCTGGCTGGGAGCAGTGAGGTTCCTAAGTCTCTGCTGGTTGCCCAGCAACCTCATAGTGATGACAAGACTCCAGGATGCTGTTGCACCTGGCCAGGAAATACTCCACCACATGGAGTCATGAAACCAAAATGTGCCATTTTTACACATGGCGTAAAAATGTGTTTATTAGTGAACTTCAGAGGTGCTGCTGGTGGATTTTGTTTCCTTTGAAAAGAGCCAGCCCCTCGCTGTTTTCCCCTGCTTCCAGTCTTTATGCTAAACTAAGCTAACCCGGTCTCCTGGTTGTGATTTCATATTAAAACAGACAGATATGAAAGAAGCATCAATCTTTTAGCCAATAAAGCCAATAGGTGCATTTCCCAAAATGTCTGACTGTTCCTTTAAAGATTTACATCTCCAATAGGATCCAAGCAGCTCGGGGCTGAGTGCCACAGGCAGGGTAGGGAAGGCAAAATATTGAGAGAGAACACGGTGTTGGTTTTGGTCTTTTCATTGGATTTTTTTTAGTTTAACGAAAACAGAGGGTATTGCCAGCCTTATCCTTTAAACCCATGCCTCTGATGTGAATGCTTTTAACTATGCATCCAAATTCTCATGATGAATACCAATCCAATGGTACTTTGATGTGTTGGTCATATGCATCCTCAAAAAGTAACACTACATGTCTGCAAGACGCAATTAAGCCCATGAACGGTGGGGACACATGGCTGCAATGATTCATCTGCTGTCTGATCTCCTCATTCAAAAGCCACCACGTCTCTTACACAGCTGCATTGCATCCTGGTCTCTTAAGGTTACTGTGGGTGGAGGGATTGGTAACGCTGTCTGCTCTACAATGGATCTCTCCCCGTTTGACTGCTGAATGTCACTGCTAAATAATGGATGTAGGAAGAAGGCCTTTTTGAATCTATAGGAAATGACACGAAATCCTGAGGTTTCCTATTGAACTTTGCTTCAAATAAAAGGTTTTCTATGTTTGACCAGATATTATGGAGATAATTAGAGCACACAAACAACAACTAAACAAAGCCAGGGGCTTAAATTACACCACCGCTGACTTTAAATGGTCTGAATGTGAAGCTAATTTACACCGTTAGCTGCAGCTAGCTAGCTAGCAATGTACTGTATGTGTGTTAGCTCAGACTCTGAACGCCATCCAAAATGCCATTTAGTTTAACTTTGTTATTCTGCCTGACATCGTGTTAATGTTGGCCATTTTCTTTTTGGGATAGGTTATTTTGGCCATAAACACAACGTAGCCTGTTAGCTGCAGTATTCTTCTTGTGTTGCTTTTTTTTTTCATGCATGTAAATAGGTAGCTAGCCATGTAGCTATGTAAGAAGATGATGCTCATTCTTAATCCTTAACTACAAAGTTTTGTTTCTTTATCCAGCAAACACAACAATTAATGAGCACCAGGCTAACTCTGACTGATTTCAGAACTTCTTAAAAGCTCTGTCTGTTATTTAACTTCGGTCTTTCTCTTTTTTCTTGTCTCTGTATGTTCATAAATTACAGGGATACAACGATGGGATAAGTGCAAATTTTTCTTGCAACATTTTCAGCTCATGCGGACACGACTTTGTCTCAGTTCGTGCAAATTTGTATTGATTTCTGTTTTTGTATGCACTACACTTTGTCTAAAATGTAATTCCCATTCAGTTTTACCATGTAATTTCCCCTTTATGCTCTTTTTCTAAACGAATGTAGAATAAGTAAGTAAAACACATTTGATGTATTTAATGAGAGTGGCTGATGTAAATTCTCCTGAGTTCCTGCAGAGAGGCTTTCCACTTCCCTGGCATTCCCCGTCTGAAGCAGCAGCATGGTATAT
The DNA here is from genome assembly GCF_002260705.1 of Seriola dumerili. Taxonomy (NCBI): domain Eukaryota; kingdom Metazoa; phylum Chordata; class Actinopteri; order Carangiformes; family Carangidae; genus Seriola; species Seriola dumerili. Next base: position 2,487,203 of record NW_019174528.1, on the reverse strand, counting down.
AATATGATTCAGTAAAGAGACTTAGACTCCCCACTTGCTCACCATTGTCTCCACCATGTTTGGCTTAGAGTTGCGCAGTGTTTTGGCAGCAAAGAACACGTCCACCATGCTGTGGTGACGAATCATTTCCAGGATCATGGTGCAGGCACAGAAAGTACCGCTTCGACCACCGCCGTTCCTGCTCCAGAAGAAAAGAAACACGAAGACACACGACACACACAGACAGACACAAACGCACAGAATAGAAGCATAAAGACATGAGTGACCTAATAAAGATGTGGCACAGCAGCTCAGGCAGCCTCTCAGAGGGGGAGCTACAGAGTGAAATGTCACAGTTGGACTGAGCACAGATCAAGCATGCTGTCAGAAAAAGGCCAACTGGCAGACTTTCAAGATGAATATCCCAGTAAAGTTCTCATTAAAATACAGGAGCGGGCGACTTAATCAGATATGAGATGTCTAACACACAGCCTGACCTCCAGAGATCAAAGGGCCCTGACATGGAAATGGGGAACAAATCTAGTGGAAGGCAGGCGCCGTAAATCAATTAGGTGATGCAATGACACAAACACTTAATGCTTAATTTTTCTTCTGTAATGCAGAGTTAATGAGATTTAATGATTCTGAAAAGTATAAGAACTTTTTCTTGAGTGTGACCATGGCAAGTTTTAAATAACGGCACCAAGGTGAAGAGTATGAATGCAGTCTGGCATCTTATTAGAAACACATTCTACTTCAGGTCTGAAATTTCAAAGCTGTCTGAAAAGCTTTTCCATTCAGACACGAATAAAATTCATGAGCAGCTGTTGAATAATAAGTTTTAATTGTCACTTTAAAAACGTTGGAAATTACATGAACTTAGATTGCGGTTTATGTCTGAAAAGGTTCATTTGTGTAGGTGTATGTGAAGTGGACTCACAGACAGTGGACGATGGTGCGTCCTTCTCCACACTCCATCTGCCAGTTGTGAACCTGAGCCAAAAGGCTGAGGAAGGCTTTCTTGGAGTCGGGCACATCGCGGTACGGGGACCAGCGCAGGAACTGGAAGTGACGCACCACAAGCTGGCCTTCCTGAAGCTGCAGAGTAAGAGCAAGTGGAGAGGGGGTGGGGGTGGGGATGGAAGTGAGAAGAGTTTTATTTGTCACCATTATATTGCATTGCATATGCATTAAACCCATCGCATATGCTTCACACTCCACAAACTCATTAAAATATCTATCAGGTTATCAGCCAGAGGGGTTTCTGTCAACACTTCAAACCCGCTCGAGTTCAATGGCAGAGCTTCTGTTCTTAACTTATAATGGGCTGTTAAAGGCGCACTGTGTAGCAGCGTACTGTCACTTGCCACATTAAAATGAGATGTTATCAAAATGAATGTAAACATAAACCGCCATGCCATCAAAACTGATGGCTTCAGCACTGCATTTTTATGAAGCAGCAACAACCACATGCAGAAATGACTCTTGCTCATATATTAAAGTCTTTACAGAAATCTTCTATCATTCTCTCAAATACAAAGTACACATATATACATATCTTTATACATAAAGATAAAATATTATCTTTTCTTTCTTCTTAATGTAATTTTTTAATGTTTTTATCCTTCTGATTTTGAAAACATTTTTCCATAATGATGCAAAAACTTGTATTCATAGATTTCTTTGGCCACTTGGGGGCAGTGCAGCAAGCTTTAAACACAACTGTTAGCAACTTATGAAGTTACTATTTGAGAATATGTTAGCAATTTCTTATTTACGCAACCAGCCAATATGAAGTGGTGATTATGGCCAGCTGATTAAATGTAAATCCAATGTAAACTCTTCTTATCGCTCTGTTTTGGTCGCCACTAACTCGCTGCTAAATTCCCAATAAAGCTTATGTTCATCAGCTAGTTGCTAATGTTGTATAAGATTTTTTTTTTTCCCACTCTTCGTCACTATGACCAACCCTGTTCACATTACACATAGTGGCGTGATCCATTGTTAATAGAAAAACATTGATTATAGCAGCTTTAAAGACAAATGTCTTAACTGTGTTTTCTTTATTGACACATATCGCAGCCTATCAGCGTCTGCCAACCTCCACAGGGTCCAGGCTTTCTCTTTGTCCAAAATGAAATTTTGATATTTTTGGACTGGGAGCAACTGACCCAAATCTATACTTCAAAATGTCCCTGAAAAAAACTGCTGGTAATATCAGAGAACATGCAGAACTGAGGGTTTCTGGGTTCACGTCTTTACAAATTTCAAAGACTTAGTAATTTCAAAGAATTTCAAAGGCCACAGATATCTGAAGCCGCTGGATGGATTGTGAGAAATGTAATCTTTAAGTCATCCTTTGGATTTACTTTTCTTAAATGATTACAGCGATGTTTCCATCCAGTTTTTCTCACCAAAACAAAACGTTGAATGTTGCATTTCCTTCTTCATAAAAACATTTTGTCAGAAAAATACACCGACAGAGGAGGTTTTCGGGCCACCGCGAGGGTGAGGTAAGTGGGCGGAAGCGGGGTTTGTCAGCTGAAGGGTGCTTAATGAAAAGGACGCATCTGTTCAACTAGCAGCTGGAAGCATCTACAAGAGACTGCTGAGAATCTACTGAGGTCAAAGGGTGGGGAGCTGGAAGCATTTCGACAGTGTAAAGTGGGAGATGGAGCTCGACTAAATTACTCAGACAACGCTTGAGAGTTGGGTGTACACGCAAAAACACACACACACACACACACACACACACACAGTCCGCAAACACACTCAGCAACACAAAAGCCACACTGAGATATTGAATATGGTGATATCAAGAAACTTCTTTCAGTAATTGTAGATTGTAAAAACATGGGAGTTTTGGAACAGACTTTCTGTTTGTTTCAGTACTGCATAACTGCTCAAACAGAACCATATCTGCTTATTAAGCAGGTCTCGGTACAATATGTGGCTAATGACATTATCATGCTGTTGATACAGTTACTCTGTTGAAAGTGGGATTATTATGCCGCAAATCATTCTGACCGCTGGGAACAACAAATTCCAGCTGGGACCTAGGTCACCATTCAGAATCATTATATTAGTATCAGGCTTCATTACCCCTCTTAAAAATAAATGAATTGATTCAGTGCCAGGAAATGCCTCCCACAGCAATACAGAGCGGGAATAGTCTTTTGCTGAGGACTTGAGCGATTGTTTTAGTCCATATCCTATATCAAAGTGAAAAACATGTCACTGGATAAGAAAATTATACATTTAAACAGCAATTATGCCATTAAGGCTGGTCAAACTGGCACTGTGGATGAAATAAACAGGTTTCATGAAGAAATGTGTGGATACTAGGATAACCCCAGTCCTCTGACAAATGAGTGGTCTGTGGTCCACGACTCTCATGCCAGAATAATTTCCTCCACTACCCGGCCTGACAGATGCTGGCGAGTCGGAGCCTTCCCTCTGTGAGAAGGGGCTTGAGATACAAACAGCTGGTTGCTCCTCCTAAACCCCTCATTTCTGCCCAAACAGATGCGTAAGGCCCGGACTGGATACAGCGCATTAACGCATCCGGAACACTGAAGAGAAAATGTGGCTCCTAGCTTTCTCACAATCTCACCAACACACACCGCCTGCCGTCATACAATGAGCTCGCGGTCTCAACCACCCTCGGAGGTAACGCCTGCACATTCAAATTTAACCTCTCACATGCCAGGCCTAAACGGCGAGACGCTTAGGGTACGGATGAAACAATGTACGGCAGCACGTTTGGGCCATGGATGAAACAGCAGAGAACACGAAGCCCTCGAAATCCTGCGTTCGGAGCAACATCAGAAATTACTAAGGCCATCACTCTTCTACACTCTTGGCGTGATTGACACTGAAGCCCAAGATGGTCACGCAGCGTAATAACAAGTATACATATGCTAACACCCAAACAACCAGCGTAGCTCGTACAGGGTTCAGATCTGCTTCGGCGTTGTTGATAAACCCTTGTGTGACTACATCCTGGAAAGCGAACCTCTGTGTGCTGCATATATACTCCTGTGAAAAGAAGCATCTTGCTTATCTACAGATGTGAATCAGTCGCCTGGTCGAATGGAGCGGACCAGGACGTTGTGTGTGTGAGCATTCTGAATTTGTACTTTCAGAAGTTGGTTATGAAGAAATGTAAATCTCCCTTTTTTTGGGATGAGGAAATACTAGAAGAGGTGCAGATTCATTTCTTCTTCTGGCAAAATTCAAATTGCCGCTTGGCTTAAGAGAAGAAATTTCAATCTCTAAAGCCCTTGTGGCTTCCCCCCTGCGGCCTCTGCTAAGACCACACCATTGAAACGCTGTGGTTTCATTGCAAACTGAAGTTGTAACCCCTGGCAATGATTGTCAAGGGGTGAGCTGCACATGCGTGCCAGTCTTTGGCCTCGGCTGCCAAGGGGCCTGGGGCCTTGAAGCTCAAAACTGGAACAGCCGCGCCTTCTTGTGGCGACAGTTTGCCGTGCACTTGTTGATTGTCTCTTTTCTGAATCACACACTGCCCACTTGGCATTAAGCCCGGCTGCAACAGTGGAACATATTCCCTCTTCACTCTGAACTGATCCTGGAGGCGCAGTGGGGTAAATTAACTGGGGACCAACAGGGGGAACGTGTGCTTCTCCATCAATGTGAACGGATTGAAGATGGTGGGCTGTTACACAGCACTGACTGGGATAAGGGGGAAAATCTCCTCTTCTTCTTTTGGGAGGAAGAAGAAACTACCCATCTGTCCCAGACAGGCTCAGGGCAGGGATCTTTTTGAGTACTAGCAGCCGAATCTCTGTTGCCACTAACCACAGCTCCTAAGTGGCCTGTCTCTTCATACCATCCGGGGGATTGGAGGAGTGAATCGATGCAGCTGTGGGTTTGGGGGGATGGCAGTGTCAGCGGGGAAAGAATTTGTGCTTCAATGCTTTTGGCCCAGAGAGCCCTGCTGATCAGTCGCCGGCTGCTCTGGGACCTGAAATCTAGCGCCTTCAAAGCTCCTGCTGCAAACCTCTCAAAGCCACAGCCACAAAGCCTCGGCAGGATGGTGGTAGCTGACTGGCGAGGTGTCATCTTGCTGGGGAAGGCAGAGGTCGAACGCCCCGCGCCCCTGCTGCTTTCTCAGGCCACTAGCCTGCTGCACAGAGATGATGGTGGGTCAAACAGGGAATCTTCCCCTGCCTTGGCTAAGCCCATACAGCGACCACAGCCCTGAACTTCACCTCTACACATGCAGAGGATGAAGCCCAAGACGACACATATTTCCTCCCAAACAGCCTTGAGGCTTGAAGAACCTTGGCCCATCTCTTGGAAGAGTTCAGCCTGATAAGCTGTCAGCAAACTAACCATACTCACGTTTTTGACGGACTGCACTGTTGACTTGCTACACCTTTTCTGTACAGGAAGGGATTGAAGCACTCCATCTTACCTGGGAGAGTAGGTAAAGGTGTCTTGGCGGTTGGAATGGAGATGGTAAGACATCAGCTGCTGCTACAAGCCCCAGAACCTCAGTGTTAGCGAGACAGGATCCCTGTGCCTAAAAGCTTTTGTCCCAATAGAGTCTGTTGCTGTTGCTCAGCAGGGATCTGATGAGAAGGCAGAACTTTTCCAACGTATAAATCCTTCTAGCTCCTCATCATCCTTTCAAATTAAAAGCCCCCCTGCAAAGTTGCGTAGTGGCCAGTCATATGCCTTTTACTCAAAGTGGTGTCCGTCTTGCAACTCTACCGTAACGACCTGATTGACGGAGTCCTGCTGAGATGCACGCTCCTCCAGCAAGTTCTACCATCTCTGCTAGAGGCTTTCTGAATCTGCTAAGAGGGGCCGCCGGGTTCTCGGTCACCTCTCTTTTTACTCTAAAAGAGTTCTGGTGGTTACAAGCCTCTTCCATTTCACAATTAAGTGCTCCTGGTAACACTCAAAGCTTTAGATATGGGTTTACACCCTGGCCCTGATCAATGCCTCACCACAATCTTCAGAGAGTTCCTTGGACCTAATGGTTTGGTATTTATCCCGACCAGCAGCGAAGCGAAAAGGGTCTGAATACTTTCATCAGAGGTTTCACTTTTTGATTTTCAGTAAACGTTGTGTCTAAAGTGACCCAACGCCACTGTACTTTTTAGGACTGTAAATAGTATTTCTTTGCATGTATTCTGATAAGACATGGCTACTGATTTACCTTGTTTCAAACCAGTGCCTGTGTTGTTTAGTGATTCAGTTTGTTAATAAAATACATTGTTTTCGTGCACATTGTTCCGCCTGCGGATCTTTCTGTCTCCCCGGGAGAAACTTTATGTTTTGCTGCTTCCCCTTCATCCCCTGGTTCCCTCCTCGGGGAACATAACAAATTGGGGGCCTGTCTGGGATATTTGAAAGAGAGAATCAGGAAGCGGGTTCATTGTGTGGGTATAGTTGTGTTGTGTTCAGATTGTCTCCGGTGAGTATTGCTGCCTGAATTAACCAGTGTGTAGCCTAGTCAAGTGTGTACGTATACAGCTTCCCTGATTAAGGTAGGTGAGTGTCCAGCTGGGCTGTGCCAAGCCTTTCCATCTGGCACTCTTATTATTTTGCCTGTCTCTAATCCTTCGGGGAACGTAACACAGATATATTCAAATATCACTTAATGGGTCTATACAGCATCTTCATAAACAGGACAACGGGACTCTGCCTTTTTCAGCTTGCGGTGGTTCTACCTACCCGGGTGATGTTCTGAACCCGGAAGAGACGGATGATAACGTCATCGTCGGCCGTCCTGGACAGAAGCTCCACGGTCATGGGCCCAAACTGCTGCAGCCCGGGCTCAGGCCAATACTGCAAGCATGGCTGAGGAGAGGAGAGGAGAGGAGAGGAGAGGAGAGGAGAGGAGGTAACCGGTCATTAGTCCACACTTGCTTGCGGCAGGACAAACCATTAAATGAGCAGCTGGTGATGGTGAAGTCCAGTAACAAGACACCTGAGTATTGACAGCACAGACAATTAGCTTAAATGACAATGATCATCTACAAATAGTAAATTAAATGAGCAAAAAAAAAAAAAAACAACCTGCTTGTTGCTCGGAACAATCCCTCACATAAGCCGTGGTCACCTAGGCTGAATTATTTATGACTTGAAATCATTACCATTAGCACATTACAAATTAATGGGGTAGGAGACCTCGACTGTTCCAGGAAGTTAGCCGAGAGGTGGGCGCCCCCACAAAAAGCCATGGTCTCCTATCACCGCTGCTTCAAGATCACCCCCCCCCAGCCCAAAGAAGACAAAAAAAAACACACAGGGGAGCGGTGTTGATGCGCCGTGGTGACTTTGGGGTTGAGGGGACCCCTGGAGTAGGAAGAGATAATGGCATTTCAAATTGACAGAAGGGTATTAACAGGTGACATTGGGCAGGAGGGGAGATAAATATTTATATATGTAGAAAGGAGACTGGCACCCCCAGCTCAGGACAGCAAAGTGTGTGTGTGTGTGTGTGTGTGTGTGTGTGTGTGTGCTGAAGGGATGAACTGTTAATCCACTGACAGCGAGAGAGACAAGGAAGGAGAAGGAGAGAGTGACAGAGGAAGAAGGACAGGTTGCCGCTGACAGGCACGGGCGGAAATGTTGAGCAGGAATCCGACACGACGCGGTGACAGAGCGGCGATAGGGAGATGGCGGAACAAACCCACACATGAGCAAACAGGGAGGGGAAGCGATAAGAACGTGTTGATGCCATGACAGCCCGTGGAAATTGAATGGCATCCAGGACTGAAGCTTTGTGGCAGAGCACTAGTTGAAGGGGCCAGACGTGTGGTGACCCATTCTCGCTGTGCTGCGAGTCACGTTCACGTCGGATCTGAAGAGAGGGAAATGGTTGACATGTCGTTACCACCGGTGTCCACGCGTTACACCGCAGGCAATGACGATATGAACGGTCGTCTTTTTCAACATTCACTGAGCGAGAATCAACCGAACATTAGCTGCGTCCAGCTTCTTACATGTGAGGATTTACTGCTTTATATCACTGTAGTTTCACCGTCTTTGGGTTTTGAACAGCAGATTTGAAACAACACGAGCAAACTGAAGACCTCAGGCTAAAAGTGAGGAGCACTTTTTCCCACTAGTGTTGACATTTTACAAGCTAAGCAATAAAATGATTATTTTACACTCAAATCAACTGATAAATAAAACATTAGCTGCAGCTATAACATAGACTTGACTTTTTATGGACACGTTTCCCCGTAGAAACATCAAAGATGTGCACACAGCATGTTCAGTTCAGTTCAGTTCTTCGTTGTAAACACTGTTTATGTGTTATTGTTCAAACCACCTTCCACTCTTCTGTTTCCAGTGAGAATTGGCAGCTACTAACAGCGATAATGCTAACCCAGAGACTTGTGACTGCTGTTATCAGACAGCAGGAGTTAAAGGCAGAGAGGCACTGGTAGCATACAATATATGAGAATGACAATCAACCAGGTTTTGGGTCTAAGAGTAAATCACAAAGCATTTTATGCGGTCAAGAGGAATCCTAAGTCACTAAGACCTACTACACCAACTACACAGTCAGTAATGTGCTGCAGGTGCTTTGTTAAAAAACATAATAAGATTTTGATGGCAGTCAGTTCTGCTACTTGGACACTGGAGAAATGTAGTTTTCAATACTGATTATCTTGGAAAAGCTGCGCTGCTGGGAAGCTGTTATTCATCAGAACCAAAAATGCTCTTCAGATCCCAGTTTGTTTGTCAGTTCGTTAAACGCACATTAAATAATCAACTGCAGTAAACAGTGATTTTTATGGCCATCGCTGGATCATCCGGTAAAATTGGTGCTGGGCTACTTTCTTTGTTTCTAGTCTTATAGTGTTAAAGTCTTAGCTCATGGTGGACAGACAAAGCTTCATTCATAACAAACCAGTTCATGGGTATTATGAAGAGAGGTTCTAAACCTGCTTGTCCTACAGTTAACGACGTAGGAATGTTTTGAAGTGTTTTTTATTTTAACTCTTTTAACTTTATTTGTTGAAGTAAGAAACCTGAGGTCGGTGTCAGGCTGAGTTTGTAGTGTATCATTCTTGTTCAAGCTGGGATGAAAGTGTATTTTGCCTTCTACACGGCGCCTGGAGAGCTCCTCGTCTTGGAGAATATCAAGATTTAAAAGGCAGCTGTCGGATTTCTAAGGGAGGAGGAGTTGCTCTTTGCTGGAGAGTTTGCTGGCTAAGTGGACAGGACTAAAGAGAGAGGCCGACAGCTTTCTGGTTTACAAAGCTTTCCGGGGGTTTTATTTCTATCCTTTTGCTTTGGTCTTAAACTTACGGTTTGCCTGTTTGCCATTTACAGTATCTGAAAGTGGTGGGAAATGGCTCTGACACTCTAGATTCCCCACATCTTCTTTAGGTGATACATCCTGTGCAGTTCTCAGGGGAGACGCTGCCGGTGGCTGAAACTCCCTCAGTAGAGTTCAACCTCTGTAAGCTGAACTAAAAACCTCTCGTGACCCCACAGTGAATCACAGGAAATTCCCCAGAATGATACATTGCTATTACTTTAAATTATTTCTAATTAAAGAATTAATTAGTCCCGAATAAACACGCACGAAATACATGATTTCTGATGCTGCTGGAACCTCGTCCACGCTGCTGGAAACTCTCTGTCGGGGTCATCAGAAGTTCGGGTTGTAAAACACGGGGTGAGAGGCCAGAAAATTTAAAGTACCCCTGCTCTGGTATTATACTTTAGAAGTCTCTGTATTATTAGTGTAAGAAAATGCACTGTGTGGCACTACTCAAGGTCCAGCTGTGAGGGTTTTAATGATGCTCATGGCTAAATTACAAGTGGCAAGATGATAAGTTAGAAAATAATGATATTAATAATTAAATGACTTCTACTGCCAGGATAAGTGTAGATAATTTCATCTCCAGCTGGTTTATTACTAAGTTTTGGCACCGAAACCCGTTACCAGTGTGGCACCGGTCCCTGCACAACTGGTACCAACCAGAGCGAATCAAAACGTAGCTTGCAGAGCCACTACAAAGTCCTGAGCTGTCAACTGAAATATTTGCTTCCTGGTGTTCACAAATGAACGTTACACTTGCTCTGATGGCGGCCTGTAGCCTAAAGCCAACAGTGAAGTGCTAAAACCTGCAGTTCCTCTAATGACCACTAGAGTCTGGCTCCAACAGTGAGTCGATCCCCATAGACTCCCATGTTAAAAATGTCCGACTTTACAGCAGAAATAAACAAGATTACAGCCTGGTATTCACCAAAGTCTCGGCTTGACACACGCCCCACCTCTTTGCTTATTCTTGGATTAGCTGGGAGTTAGGGGGCGGAGTCAGGCGCTGGCAGGATGGCGATGGCGGAGCAGCTCACTCTGAGCTTCAAAACGTCAACCTGTGGGTGACGTCACAGAGGCTACGTCCATCTTTATTTTCAACGGGACGAACTTTTGTGACCCGATGATGACAGCAGCCTTTCCTCAGGTTAGTAATGTAATGTTGATTGCAAATGTTGCATTTAAAAAAACAAAGTTATTAGTTCCGGCACCGATATCAGGACAAAACCCAAACAATACCCAACCCTATTTATCGGCCCCTACCTCTCCTCTTACCCAGGCAGAGTTGGACTGGTTGAGCTGGTTGAGCATCACCACTGAGGTGCAACCATAGTCGTAAACCAGCCTCCAGAAGTCGGTTGTGGTGCCGGGCAGCGGGTGCGGCGTCACCACGAAGGCGGCGGGCCTCAGGAAGCTGTCTGCGAGCGCGGCGTTGATGTAGTTGTTGCTTTCTCCCTCGGTGGTGATGAGGAAGGCCAGCGAGCGGTCCGGCGGCAGAACGTCCATGCTGCGGTTCTTCTCGCGGTTCCTGGGCATCAGAGAAATGCTGCACTCCTCCACATCCAGGTGAGGAGTCACCGAGTTCAGAGTCTGAGGGAGGAGGAGGAGAAGGGAGGCGGAGGAGGAGGAGGCGGAGCGGGAAAGTGAAGAAGACAAGAGTGTGCAGAGAAGATAATTAGAAAGGTTGGCATGTGTGTTTGAGAATGTGGTTAGATGCAGAGATAAAATGAAAGACGGAGAATAAAGATTATGATAAGAGGAGACAGAGGCAGCGGAACAGAAACGGGATCAAAGAGAGATGGACAGAGGCAATGAAAATATTCTCTACTCCAACGGCCTGACTGTCAATACTTGACAAGCACAACTATCTCCAATCATCTCCGGGAAACTTTTAACATATTTATTATCAGTCAAAACCCCCACAAGGCTTAATGGATAAAAACACATTTAGTGAAATCTCATACATTATGAATAAGCACATTACAAAGCAAAGGAAATTGAAATGAACTTATTATCTAACTCGCTTCATATTGTGAACGAGTCCCCATAGGTTCAGACAAAATGAATAGAACATTTCAGCTCGTAGTGGGAATATTACGTCTGGGCTACAAGTTGCACTTATGAGGTAACTGTGCAGCACATGGAGAAGAGAGTTTTTAAATATATATATATATATATATGTAAAGGTCAGCGATCAATAGCACATCATTATAACTTGGTATTAACTGGATGTGGCAACAGTATTGTATAAAAGACATCTACAGTGCATGATCTTAATTGCAATCTAAAACTTTTCTACTGAGCACAATGGTGTCTATGTTTAATATATAGTAGTTAGATCAGCAGCTTCTTGGCGGCTGTCGCTCTCGTGTTACTATTTCTAACCAGCAGAGGATTCGTCTCTCAGAGCTGCAGCACCGTGTGTTTCACAGGGTAAATGTAGAAGCACTCATGATGAGGACATGGACTGAATCATAGTTATGTCAGAGCAAACACTGAGTTGTAGTGAAATTGACATTCAGGTAATGAAAAAAAGTCAAATAGCTTGTGCAAAATACAATAACAGAACTAGAGCGCGCTCTTGGATGTTTTTATTATTTGTGTTATTCGCTGTGTTTCTTGTTTTGACTTTTGATGATCCGGCACAATGACATTCAAGATCTACAGGCTTGTGAAAAACGGGAAAAAAAAATAATGAAAAAAAGGGAGAGAAGCAGTAAGAGCTAAAGCTGAAATCTGTAACTGTGTAAAGTTCAGATGTGGAGATGTATCATCAGCTGCACGGTGGAGCGTTGTTTGGCATTTTTTAGTTTGATTCATAGTTGTGTGTAAGTATTACAGCAAAAACAGCCCATCAACAACTTCAGCATTTTAGATACTAGCGTTCAATCGTCGCGCTGACAGCGGTCCTACAGTGAAATCAACAAAGCTCATTTACCAAAAAATTCTTGTTTAGTTTGTTGAAGCCAATGATTTCCACTCCACACAGGCAACATCTGAACACTACAGTATCTGCGTCGCCGGGATTTGAACCTGTGACCAGATAGTCGTGGTCTCCAGACTTTGGTGATTCCCTGGCCTTTCATCTGGAAACCATCTGAATGTAATTAATTGTACGATACGGTCTGATCGCGTGCGATACATCCATCTAACTGAGAGGAAATCCAACAGCAAACTGCGAATCAGAACCTAAACAGAGCCAATAATGCCTCTTCAAGTCAGAGCAGTCGAATCGGTAGTGATGTGATTTTTTATTCTGTTTATAGATGCTGGAGTCATGACATCAAACTTCAAGTGCATAATTATTTTTCTAAACTTTTACAGAAACAAAGTGCAGACTTGGACAAGACGTTACCTGAAGCAGCAAAAACAAACTTGCTAACAGACATTTAAGGAACATCAATGTGGTGGGGTTAGCGTGACTGCTAATCTGCACCGAAACAGTGGAAACAACAGAAGTGCTTTGAAGCAGATGCTAATCAGATACGAGGTAATAAAATCTGCACCTTTGTTCAGATAAACTTCTGCTTATCTCGTAATAAACTCATTACACTTAATATTATGTTTGTATGAAGCTGGTGTAAAGCTCTGCCAGATACTGAGCTTTAATAATGACAAGAGATTCCTCTGTAAACAGTGTGTTGACGATGGCGCAGCTGAACTTTCATTTCAACATTTACTCTTTTTTTTTTCCCACCACAGAGGGCAACAACAAAAACCTACAGATTTTAGCTTTGAGGTTGGAGTTAGTGGTCAGAGAACAGGTCTGATCATGGGCCAGAACTGTCCCGCCAGCTATAACATCTGGCCCGCCACATTAATTTGATAATCTGAGTGAATGACAGACACAAGCAGTAACATCAGGCCGTGACAGACCTCTGAAATGGCGGACGTATGATGTGCAATATGAAAAAGATAGCACAGTCAAACGTGTAACACGTGACTGTGGGCCACAGCACCACACATGTGAACAGTAACGAAGTCAATTCCAGTTGCATTTTTATCAATCAATTTCTTAAATTAGCTTTTAATTATGTTCTGGCTGCCACCTAATGGATCGGCCTGAGGCCAAATTCAGGACTTGCTGCCGTCCCCTGATACACTCATACAAACCTAAACACAAATCGTCTGTACGTGTGTGTGTGTGTGTGTGTGTGTGTGTGTGTGTGTGTGTGTTACCTGAAACTCCTCTCTGAGCTGCGAGGTATTGCTCTGAGAGTCGACCTTCAGCATCTCCTTATAGATGAGAGCAAACTCATTAACAGGGATGGCGGTCTCTCCGCACAGACAAGCCTCCAGGATCGCATCATGGATGAACACATACTGCTCCTGAGAGACGGAAACAAAAGGAAACAAAAAGTCACAAAAATAAAAAACCCCTAACTGCACGTACAAGCCTCCTAACTGTTAATCTCCCACTTGTGAGGAACAATGCTAAATTTAATTACTGTTGCTCAATGTTGACTAATAGTCACAACTGTCAGACTGTCTTCATATTGCCATGCCCACTCTGAGGCATTATTCCCCAGCAGAAAATTGTCTGTTAAATGGGGTAAAAAAGTGCAGAAAACATACATCAGAGGAGCCAAACACTGCCCACACACACACACACACACACACACACACACACACACACACACACAATATCTGAATAACGTCACGAGCTGTGCAATTAAAAAAGGAAACCAGGAAATTTGTTTTGACGTTCAACCAAACAAAAGATTAAAGAGTCGAGGAAACATAAAAATGTCCCTCTTCCGACTTGTTTATCATTTTTAATGCGTTCTGTAATCGCAGGAATACGTATTCAACTGGTAGACGAGCTGCAGCTGAAAGGTGAAAAGAGAGATAAATACCATTGTTTTTGGTATTTACTGTACTGTCTCCACTTCCAGACGTGTTCATAAGAGAATATTTTTCAACTTTTAATAGTTGTGTTTACTCCAGTAATTAATGTCTTTCTCCGGTTTGTTTGTTTGTTTGGGATGATTGGGAATTTGCGTTCAGCACTCGAATATCTTGTGTTTATTTACACAATTAAAAGCAGTATGTCAGTATATGAAAAGTTGATACTTGTCTTTTAAGTATGTGTGCTGTCCTATAGTTATATGGCTTCTTTGAGAGTGAATGTTTTAACATAATTTGTGAGTGTAGAGTAGTAATTATATTTAAAAGGCCTTCAACCTGTAAACATCGTACCTTTAAATCATATTGGAGAGATATAGAGAACTATTATTAGAGGTTCAAAGTAACTAAGTATTTTCAGTTATACTTTACTTATGTAAAATATTGAGTATTTCATCACTAGTATGCTACTATTCTAGTATTTTATGCTACTTATACTTTTATTCCACCACATTTCAGAGGGAAATAATTTCTACATTTTAATCTGGTGCATTAACTTGACATCTATAGTTTATAGATAATTTGCAGTTTCCTGTTTTACATAAATAATACATGATAGTCTTAAATATGATGCATTGTTATTAAACTACTCAAACTTTTTAAAACTTAAAGCTTCAAATGATTATTTGCAATGTAAATCACGTGTAGTATTGTCACCCAACTTCTTTTAGCTTTGTTTTGGTTTTACACCCAATAACTAACCAGCTGCAGTTGAACACACAGTATGTGATCTGACTCGAACCATATCCAGACAAACAAAGTGACAGATGCTAAAGGTCGCTAACCTTTTAGCTAGTTTTGGTTTTCAGGCCCAGAAACTCTGCTCTGATCAAATAATTGATTCTAACCAAAGCATGAAAATGTAGTTGGCTAAAATAAATAAATAGGTTGATTAGCCAACTGTTTGCTACTGAGCCAGATATTTGCCTCAGGAGTTGGTGGAGGCCAAAACAAAGCTAAAAGAAGAGTGGCCTTACATTTCCCAAGTGGCCGGACACATGACTCCAACTGAATGCTTGTGGCTCCATGTCTGCTGCATGGAAAAAAATAACCCAACAGCAGCTTGTTTCAAAGCTACCAAGAGGCCAGACACTTTCACATATGATATATTTTTATTCTGAAGTAGCGGTGGGTGATATAACAAAGTGTCTAAACAGTTCCTCCACCACTGGTGTTTGTAGGAATAAAATTCTTGTAGAATCACTTTTGATAAAGGCTAAATATAAAAGTTCTAGGTTAAAAGTTCAGCTCAGCCTCTCTAACCACATCGCCGCCCTCCCACTCACTTCAGTCTGGATCATGTTGATGCGGCGCGAGCAGAGGGTCTTGACGCAGTTGTAGATGTCCACCACTCCTTCACATTCAGCCATATCCAGCATGACATCCAGCACAATGTAGCAGCCGGTCCTGCCTGCCCCCATACTGGTGCAAGGGAGACAGGAGAGGGATTGACAAGCCTGAATACATCACTGAAATGAAAAAGCCTCAGCAGGGAGCTTTTAGTAATGATCAAGATACTCTGCCCAAAGTCAAGTGTAATAAAGGGCTTTTGTTCGGGAGAAAAATAAAGGGAATACAGTGACCATTGTGCTCTGGCAGCACGAGAAAAAAAAAAGAAAAGTTAAAAACCTTTTAGTTGGAGTGTGACAAGACATTTAAAAACGCCCTATATCGTGGCCTGTGCCTTGCATGTCTGGGTCTAACACTGCTATAAAGGCAGGTGTGGGTGTCTGTGAAGGTAAGGTGTTTGCTACTTTAAAACTCATTTGAGCGCCTGCACTGGGAAGCTTTATGCCTCAAAAAAGAAAAACCCTCCCTGCAGTGCATCAATATTGTTAAACAAGCACATAATTTATGATAAGATGTAACAGGATTGGTGCTTAATCAGAATTAAGGGCCACAGTCAGATAGCTGGTGTGCCGTGGCAGACGCGTTTAGAATAAAAAACAGAGATAAGCAACAAAATCTTCAGCATCTTGGTGAGTGTTGAAAAATCGCAAGTCTTCCCTGTGATGACAGGCGTCTACATGCCGCACAATATTCATTTGTTGTGTTGACTTGGTGGCATGTCATGCTCAATGTAGACTAAACAAGAGACCAAAACCGCCAGAGAAGACGTAGGCCCGGTTTGCACGGTTTGTTTTGTCCGTTGAACTCTGGTGCGGAGCAAGACTGAAAACAAAACCAACCAACCGCAGGATTTTATTGTATTTTTTTAAACTTCATTTTTGTAATTTTTTTGTTTTAGCGAAGCACAGATGCACAGGAGAGCAGTAGACGGATCACCAAGGGATAATATAATGCAGCTCACATGTTATCAGTTGGAGAGGAAAACCTTTGATTTACGAAGGGCCTCCCCAGTGCAAACTGATATATCTCTGTAATGAGTATATAATTCAGTGCACTTGCAGGGCGATATTTTTCAAAACTTCTTGACTTAAAGGTCCCTGAAGACTTTGGTCTCTATCTGTGTGTGTCTCGATTCCGGAGCATTTTCATGTCCACCATCTCCCAGGAGACTTTCAGGAGAGTCTCTCGTCTGGTGCTGAAGCAAATCCTCCATCGCCTCTGTTGCGCTGTTACAGGTGCTGGGACCACTGTCTGAAAGCAAAGGGCCATAGCTCTCTGTCCGAGTCTCTGCCAGGGTTTCCCGGTCAAAGTACACTCTCTTCCCGGACGGGAGAACACGCAGAGCATAGCACCGACTCCTTGATGCGGTAACTGATCGGGCATTAGCATGTTGCGGTGGTCCGGGGGCCGAGCGTCCTGTTATAGTGTTGTATTCCAAGTTCAGTATCGTGGCGGGACAATTTTGTCTTGATAAAACTTTCAATAAACTCTTGCATGTTGTCTCCTCTGGCGTCTTCAGGCGTCCTGTATACGCGTATATATTGTTTCTTCATGAGCGTCCTTCCAGATCTGTCCGGCAGTTTCATTTAACCTGCGATTGACGTCCTCTCCGAAGAGAAAGAGAAAATCCTTTTCTTGTCTTTCTCTGGGATAATTTGTCTCTAGCTTTCTGCTGCTTTCCCCCTTCTATGTTTATGTTTTAACTCCAATATGTGTAGCACCGGATTCATTTAAGTGACTATAATAGACCCTGTCAGGGAGGTCGTGCGCTCACACTGCTACGCGCCCTGACGCCATACTGGAAGTCCGAAGCATGAATTCAAAAGCTGAACTACTAATAAATCCATCTGCTGTTCAGGAGCTGTTCAGGAAGCAAACCTCTAAGTTCAGAGGGTGACGCGGAACAAGAACCCCTTCTGGACTCAGACTGGGGTTTCATACGCCTCAAGATTTTTTGGGCTTTCTGATGGAGAGGAAGGTTGTAACAGTGAGTAACAGAATGACTTGAGTGCTTTGCAGTGTTGCTGTCGAGATGTATTAGAAAACTCCATCAGTATTGTGTCTCCTCTTTTGGCAAATATTCCATCTAAACCAAACTAATTTGCTAATTTTGGCAGCAATATTTCATTATTTTTTCCATATTTGGAATATATGTTTTTCATGCAAAATCAGAATTACAAAAAAGGAAATAAACCTGACCTATGCACATATTAACAGGTGAATGGAAAGTAAATCTGTGGGCAAAGGCTTCTTTCCGAGGTTTATCATTATTGTCCAACAGCCAGAACAGAAAATAAAATTAAAGTCCTTCCCTGAAAAGACAGACAGTGTGATTGACTGTAAGAAATGCAACTTTCTTTGTGAATTTGTTGCTGGTTATGTGTGAAATACAACATCCTGCTGGAAAGTTTAATTCTATTTAGGTTTTTCTCACTATTCTGCTTTCCACTTTCACATGTGCAAGGAACTCAAAGTTATTTCAGGAAATGTAGAGAAGCACGAAGTGAAGTAGAAATAAACAGGGTAAATTAAGTGTGCGGGAATGTGCAGAACATTAGAGAAATTTGATATTAGAGAAGAAGCAACTGAGGCTGTGGTCTATTTTTAAACCATTATATCTGTTAGCTGTTTAGCTCATTATGAGGATGGAAGGTGATGGGTCACCTGCAATGGACCACCACAGGCCCAGCATCGGGAGGTGTTGAGGCTTTGACCCGGCGCAGGAAAGCCAGCAGGCCAGTGGCGTGGTACGGCACGCCGTGCTCAGGCCAGGAGGTGAAGTGGAACTGGCACACCTCGTGTTTAGCAGGGTAACCTCTCTAGAAGAAACAATCAGGTAATTTAATGAGGTGCTATTATTACGAAGAATGGAAATGTTCAGAGGAGCACACAAATAGAAACCGATTCTGCAAACCAGCAGCTGGATGAGAAACATACACTCAGTTGTCAGTTTATTAGGTACACCTGGCTAAAATCACTAGAGTACATCAGTTCCAGCTAGGTGTACCTAATAAACTGGCAACTGCATTGGTGGGTATATAGAGACATAGAAGCTATGCTGAGAGAGAGAGAGAGTTGAGATAAAAATAATATGAGAGCATGACTCACCCTCTCCATGGCGAAGGTGCGCACGGTGTACTCTGCCAGTGTTTCTGTCTTCAGTAGTGTTATCTTAATGTCACCATAGAGCTCAGTGTCATCAGGCCAATACTTACAGCACTTCATCTGGACACACAGCAAACAGTTTCAGTTTAGAAAGGTTCACACACACACACACACACACATATATATATACACACACATATATAAACGACTGATTTATCTCAACACTAGCCCACAATCGTTCAAACCACTTGGCACTGAGATTTCCACAAGCAAACAAATTGCAATGCTCTAAACCTGCTGTGACTTTTGCTAAATATTTGGACTATACTACAGTTTTTCCAATCATCTCCACTGCCACATCTGAGACATTAAAGTGTTGACACCAAGGTAAGATAAGACGTGTTTTGATATGATTTAAAAGGGCATTTCCTGCTCTTGGAAATAGAACTCGCGGTCGGTGATGGTTTTTATTTTCCCTCTCAATCCACGACCAGTCGGCCCTCCAACCCTTCACGCTTAAGTTTCTGAGAGAATGGCTGTTTTATTTTTCTGTTGATGCAGTGTGTTTTTGTGGCGTCGACATTTTCCTCTACTGCTGGCTGCACAGTGTCAACACTTTCCACTGCTTCAGGCTGCAGACTCATTTTCTGATCCAAAAAAGTGAAATTTTTCTCACTTATAAAGGAAGACTATACAGTCGTCGCCTATGGGGACGAGAGTTGCACTGTCATGTGAAAGGGTGAAATACTAAAAGGTCACTTTTAATTATATTGAGTATTTTTACATTTCATATTTTCACATTTTTTCCCCAGTCTCTGTTAACTTGTGACCTCTCAATGTGTCTGTTATTTCAGTTTCACAAAATTAGATGTGCACCATTCAGCTTTTTTTTAGTATGGAAATAGCTCTAAAGCTACAGCTTCTGATTGTATAAGTTTGGTTAAAGGTTACTTTAGCAATTTTGCTTTGCAATCCATAAAGTTTCTCAAAAGAGATAAATAAAAAAAAATAAAAAAAAAAGAATAGTAAAAATGGATGTAGCAGAGGCAGAGATATCCATATCCTTAATTTCGTAGACTCTGGTAAAGTTCCTCCAGTAGTTGGTTGCACCAGCTGTTTGTAAGATCTAGTTATACGTAAACAAAGTGTTTACTAAGTGGAGATTTACACGTAACTCTGAAATTAGTCGTTACTAAATATTCACTCCCAGGACCAGCCAGGTGTAACTATTGTGTAGCTAATGGAATTAGCTAACAAAACTGAAATTGTCTTGCTAGTATACAGTATGACCTGTTTAGATATGAAAGTAAAATATAGGATATATTGGACGTGGTACTGGATAAAATGCTGTTTAATAATGATGTAAACTGGGAGAATTTTAAGTTATGTTCAGTAAAAATAACACAATATACCTGAAACTCCACAGTGTATGCTAATAATGACCTAATAAAGTAAGCTAGGTTAGCATGATTTTATATTTCCAACTTATTCTAAACTACTTGGCCACTACATCTGAAATACAGATAAATCTCCATGTCTGCACATAAAAACAAAACAAAGACATGCTTACTTTTACAAAGGATTGGCAGTTATGTTAAAAATATTATTGGATGTACCAGCTCTTTGTAAGCTAACTGTAGCATAGATACGACATAAATGTATGTAAGTGGAGAGTTTTGAATCACAGCAGGTTGTACCACAAAAAAAACTTGTTTTTGCGTGGAGTTAAGTTGCAAGTAGTTACACCCACTAACTACCAGTTGTTGTTATAGCTAACTAAATAAACAAAACAAATACTAGCTGGCTAATGACCCAAAATTTAATAAAATCCTGTTAAATAATGATGTAAACTGGGAACAATTTAAGATACATTTCACAAAAATAATAATATATAATAATAATAGTGTCAGACTACATGACTAAATAGCATTGGTTAGGATAACATGATCAGTTTAGACGCACTTATTCGAAATTGTACAAATAGTCTTACATGTTTTGCAGTTATGCTACACCTGGTGACGATATAGTGACTTCCTGTTTACAATTATTGATTGCTTTGAGTGTTTCCTATCAACCAATTTACACATTATTAGATTTTGTACTATCTTATATATTACTACCTATCAGTTACTTAGAAATTAGCAAGGACTGCACACACAAAGTCTTATTACGTTTTATAAATAGCTGGTACGACCCTAGCCAAAGCTATGTAGCAGTTAGCTTAGCTTGTTTACTGAACTTTTTGGAATTACCCTTTGAATTTGCTCAATACTAATAATAACTCTGATATCTTCATTGATCACATTTTATAAATTGTACGTTTGGTGCGTGACACTTTTATCGTACACATTTTGAATACTGTATCAGTGGGCGGCTGTATTCCACAAAGGCAGGAATAGTTAATAGAGGCCAGAAAATTCCTCCCTGGGCCTTCATATACATCAAAGCTTTGACCTTGGTGTGCAGCCACCAAAGCGAAAGGTGATCACTCATGATCAGACAGCGGGAGCCATTTCCTCCCACGACACAGAGCACAGCAGCTCTTCTGATATATAGGAAATGATAAAGGAAGCTCCAGAAATACATTCCCTCCATCCATCTTCGCAGGGGCTGGAGAGGTCACAGGACAAAGGGAAGCGAAACCTACCCTGCCCACTTCCACCAGCTTGGTGATCATGACAATACTGAAGCAGTTCTCCTGCCAAACCATCCGCCAGAAGTCATAGATCATCTCCTGCTTGGGGCCTGTGGAGGAGGGGAGATATACAGTAAAGGATAGGTGGAGAAGAGAGAGGAAAAAAAGCCAGGAGAGAAGGTGGAGAAGAGAAAGAGAGGAGGATAAAGAGAGATGAGCCATAAGTCAGAGAGAATAGCGGCAATAACCATCAATGTAGAGGCGCTGTGTAATCCATGCCAGGGAGTAGAGTAACAATGTGCCACTCATGAACTATTGCCCGCTCTGTGTTCTTCTAATACTACTGAGAAATGTCATTTCAATACACCCACAAATCCTGAGCCATTGTGCAAACAAGCTCATGTATTGCTTTTCCCAGGCAGCAGTGGCTGACACAAATCACAGCCCCCCTGAAGAAGATGACACTTTCATTGATTTCATTACATGGTGGCGTTGATAATATCGCCGGGTCCTCCTTCATACGGCCTCCTCCGCCAAACACACCACACCTCTGTTAGTGAACAAGATGTCTATTCATTTCTTCCCACGCAGTTTGTTTAATAGGAATATTATCTTGTCTCCCATAACTGACCTGGATGACTTTTTTTTTTTAAGAGCTGGTTGCGCCTCATCATTCCTCTGTGGGCTGGCAGCGGAGTGATTTATCTTTTAACTCTTCACTTTATTTGCCTTCAGTTTGTTCTTAATCTGTTTCAGGTTTATTTGTAGAGGAGAATCTCATAAAAAAAAAAGCAATTCTAAAATCATAAACTCAGTCACATCTATATTTTCTCTATTCTTTTATAGTCCCACAAAACAATCAAAAACAACAAACAAGTGAATATATCCAGCTAACACGTCTTAACTGTGCATCTAAAGCCTGATATATCTTAGTTTATTCTAACTCAGTCCCACATGCAACGTTCTGCTGCCAAAACACCAAATGTGGATTAATCTGCCGCTGAAAATGGCCCCAAACAAATACTCTGTTTACTCTCGTTGGGGTAACATTTGTTAAGAACTGCAGCTATTTTAATACTGCCCACATTAAAACTGTGACATTGCATTCTTTGTTAGGCTGAGAGCATGACAGCAATGCTAATATTTCCTCCATCTTCCAATCGCTTCAATTGAAGCCCGGACGACAAAGAAATTCAAGCATGTGTTTCTTGCTTCCTGTGACCTCTGTCAACTGTGTGGTTTGTCATCCACATGATGACAAAAGGTATGGACAAGTGTTTGAGAGTCCGACTGGGAAAGATTCTATTGTATGTTTGAAATAATCCTGGATAAGGTAAATATTAGCACGAAAACTGCAGCACACAGGCTCAGAGAAGCTTTTTTCTCCACACCTAAGCAATGAGGAACATAGTAGCTCTTGTTTTTCCACTGCTTTTACTTCCACAGTTGTCTTAATAAGAGGAATCAAAAGGTATGCATTTGACTAAACGCCCCGGGGCAAAGACCTTCAAAGGTTGAGAAATACAGTAGGAGGTGGAGGAGAAACAACCTTACGTGCCTGTTAAAAAACAAGGCGTCTGAAGAGCCTGACAACAGCTTCTCCTTCCACGTCTGTCAAGTTACTGGTCTTTACTGTAGTCGACCTGAGGTGAGCCACCGCCAGCCTGCGGGCGCCTTAATACGCACAAGAGGGTTGCTACTTTAACCACTGTTTTCTCTGCTCTTCACAGGCTTATTCGCAGCTCCCTCCATGTTAGCAATCACCGCGCCGGTTTCTATGTGTATTAGTGATACGAGATGTTAATTTTTCAGCAGCAGCGGGAGAAGCCCACTAATGCATCGCCAGAGGGATGTGGCAGTCAGTTTAAGAGACGGATGATGTGTGATCCCAGCAGCTGGGGTGAATCTGTATGCATAGCACAACATGCTGCCGCTTTGGACTCCAGCTTTCAGAGTGCGCTTGGCATTTCTCCTCCTCGTCCGCCTCCCCCTCATTCCACCTCCTCCCGCTCCCTCATCTCTGGACATAATAGAGAGTTAGCCCAGAGCACCTGCTGCCTGCTGCAGAAACTCAGCTACCTTAAGACTCATCTAAGATACAAAAAAGAAAAAAGAAAAATCAACCTCAACCTGCGGCGATGGCCGACCACCCAAGGCTCACTGCCTTTATATGCAGAGTGTTATTCAGTATATGCAAACTGTGTGGAAGTAATGGATTGCAGTGACTTTGGCAACAACAACAGACTGTACTTTGGCATATATTTTATAGCTTGATCTTAATTTCATATTTTCAGGTTAGTTAGCAGGTAACCAACACTGCTGTCCCAAGCAACCAAGCTCATGAATGCATAATTACCACCAAAAATGGTCAATAATCAATAAATCTAGAAACATTAAATTAATTCCAAAAATATATTTAAAAAAATCCAGTAAATTATGTCAGAAATCGTTACATTTTTTCGTTATTCTTTACATTTTTTTAAAAAGTTGTTTGTTAGAGACTTAGTTGACAAACCAACCAACGCCCAGAGAAAAAATACACTGCTTCAAAACACACAATACACTGCAGGCGCTTCTCACAGTGTCTGAGTGCTAATGAAACCATCTGAAAAATATTTATATATATATCTATATTTTTATTTATTTATTTTTGTTGATAAGTTTTGACATCAGTGTGGGCTTGAATTTTAACATTTGGTAGTTGAGACTCTGAATTTAAATGCACAACAACATCATACATTTCACAGCCAGGCTGCAGAGGGATCCTGAGAAAACATCAACAGGAACTAACTGCGCAGTGTGGAAAACTGCACTTCCTCGAATGGCCACTTGATGCTGGCTCCAAAAGTGAGTCAATCTCCATAAACTCCCATGTTAAAATGCCCAACTTTACAGTAGAAATAAACTTGTTTACAGCCTGGTACAAAAAACAGTTTTTGGATTTGTTTGATTAGCCGAGAATTAATTAGAGTCAGGTACTGCCAAGATGGCAACGGTGGAACAGCTCACTGAGCTTCAGAACTGCTCTTCAGAAACCTATGGATAACATCCACTTTTATATACAGTCTATCTTATTCATGCAAATTATCCAGTTAGCCAATCATGTGGCAGCAGTGCGATGCATTAAATCCTGTGGATGCAGGTCAGGAGCTTCAGTTAATGTTCACATCAAACATCAGAATGAGGAACAAATATGATCTCAGCGACTTTGTCATGATGGTTGATGCCAGACTGGGCTGGTTTGAGTATTTCTGAAACTGATCTCTTGGTCTCCTGGGATTTTCACACACAATAGTCTCTAAGAGTTTTTACTCACAATGGAGCCAAAAACAAAATAATAAACATCCAGAGAGTGGCAGTTGTGTGGACACAAACGCCTTGCTGATGAGAGAGCACAGAGGAGCTGACAACCAATCTAGTCCGGTAACTAAGATAACCACTCTTTACAACTGTGGTGAGCAGAAAAGCATCTCAGAGTACACGACATGTCAAACATTGAGGCAGTTGGGCTACAACAGCAGAAGACCGCGTCACGTTTTCACTTCCTGTCGGCCAAGAACAGAAATCTGAGGCTGCGGTGGGCACAGACTCACAGGTGTTGGGGAATGTTTTCTTGGCACATTTTAGGCCCCTTAATACCAATCAATCATGGTTTGAATGCCACAGCCTGTCTGGGTATTGCTTCATCCCTTTATGGCCACATCATCACATCCCAATGGCTACTTCCAGCAAGATAATGCTCCATGTCACGAAGCAAAAGTCGTCTCAAACTGAGTTTCACGAACACGACAATGAGTTCAGTGAATTTCAGTGGCCTCCCCGGTCTCCGGACCTGAAGCGTGAACATGCAGCTGAAAAAATCTGCAGAAATGATGTGACGCAATGAGATCAACACGGAGCAGAAACTCAAAAGGAAAGTTTTTCAACATCTTGCGGAATCCGAGCCACAAAAAACGGAGGCTGTTTTGAGAGCGTAAGCAGGTGCCGGTGTGGGGGCGAGCGTCTACAGGAGAACTCTGACCTACTGTAAGGATAGATATCAGAATGTGCATATCATGTTGCGACTCACCCTCATTGGATGTTGACTCACAGGCACTGGATTACACTGTGTTCACACAGCCCGCATTACCAAACCAAAGCAGCAACTTCAGTGCAGTGCAAAGGATACGTTTGGGGCACGGTGCTGAGTGTAGGTGACTCGTCTTTTGGCAGCTCTCACAGCACGGCACACAATCGGCCTTTGCTTTTAACGTGACCCAAAGTATATACCTTTACCTCTAAAGTCTATTTGCTCCCATTTTGCAGCATAACTGCAGTGTTTATACTGGATGTTGAGCTCTGTGCGCTTCAAAAACACGGATGACCTATTGTAAATACTGTGCCTGAATGCATCCTGACACACAGGTAGGATAGAGGCTGCTGCTCGGCTAATGTGCTGCTCACACTACACCTACTGTGTCGACATGGTGATGATGATGGTGATGGTTTTATTGGAAACCTTTCACATTCATATCCTAACTGACAGGGATGATGGCCAAAACTATGAAAATAAGATGGAACCTTTAAAAAGTACTAATGACTTTCCCTTTAAGTCACTTTTGAGAGGAGCAATGTATTTGATATTTAAAGTGCATCCCTCACAAACCAGACAAAATATTCTTAATGTTCAATGTAAGAGAACGTTTGACGTGGTAATGATACAATCAAATGCATGGAACTTCTGTTGGGCTACAATCTCCTTTTAAATAAGCTATCTATAAGTTTTTGCTATTGTACCATGGCCAGCGTCGGCACTGACAGCTGTTCGCTTACCGAGAGCTTTAGCCGCTGTTGCATGAGTAAAGGAATGGAAGTTTGATGCTGAATGTTTCTCTTAAACCGGTAGGTAAACAGCTGTCAATGCTAACGTTGGCAACGTAGCGACAGCAAAGCTTACAAATAGCTCCTTTAACGCAATAACAGTCTTGCTAATGAAGCGTTTCAGTTATGATTACAAAAAACACACCCATTTATGTGTAAAACATTCTATCTTCACAACAGTTAAATATTGTTAAGAGGGTTATTAGCATCAAGGTGTGAGCATTAATGTTTCAATAGACCAGCAGATGTTCTGTGCATTATGATAATGGACTCTATGAATTTCAAAATTTCTAAACTAAAAAAGGTTTTTTTTGGTTTGCTAATGGCTTGGGATGTGATTTGAAACTTACAAGTTAATTTATTTAATGTATAAACTGTACTATATTACCTTAGCTGTATCTGTGATAACCACTATTACTGGTATGTCACCACTTTCATTTAACTTTGTACAGGAGTATAAAAGCAGTATCCATTGTTGTCATTCTTTTCTACAGGCCAGAAAAACTACGGAAATAATAAAATAAATAAGAGAATAAAATCAAACTTACCAAAGAAGCACGTACATTTAGACAGTATTTTAGCATGGGAAACTTCTAAATATGTAAAATTACTTTCAGAAGTAGTTTTGTTTGTTTTTGAATTAAAATGATCAGCCCTCTATTTGATGAATCAAACAAACTTTAATGTTTTCTTTGATACTGTGAATCAGTGCCTTTAGTTCCACTACGAGTAAAATTTTAATTTCACCGAGTGCTTCCTCTTGGATAGCACATCGTGGCGCTCCTTCCACCTCTGCCTGCACCCTCATATGCAGAAAGACTTTGTGAGCAAAATGTGAATGAGAGAGAGAGAGAGAGAGAAATTTTCGGAGGTTACTTATGTGAAGTGGTAGAACTGAGACCAAAGTGAGAGGTGGAAAGAAATCAGAGGGGGATTACGGAAGTGAAAAACATATTCCCTGAATAAATAGGATCAGAGCCAGGAGAGAATAAAGAAAATGTCTTACTCTCTATCTTTCTCTCTCTCTCTCTCTCTCTCTCTCTCTCTCTGTGTGATCGTGTGTGTGCTGCCTGGGGAATGCAGCCTATATACTGTATCAAACCGACATCAGAGAGATGGTGCGCCACACATGCAGATGGCGGGGAGGAGAGACACAAAAGCCGAGCTTCACAGGGAGCGACAGTCAGTGGTGTTACAGTGCAGATTGACTGACGGTTACAGTCGATTGTTACGGGAGTGTGTCACACAGCCGAAGGAAAAGTGAAGCTTTAAGGTGGAAAATCCAGATGTGACCATGATGCAACGCAGACTCCATCTGGTTCGCACATTAATACTTCAGTAAGCTCATTTCAATACTGTCAGTTGGGCTGCTGTGTAAAGGACGCCACAAACAAACAGAATGTAAATATTAGCAGTCAAACACACCGCCGCTGGGCTGCTTTACACTCACCTTGAGTGGCGATGAAGTGGTTTGATCGCTGGTAACCCTGTGTGACAGAGACAGTAAGAACGATAGTGGAGAGAAGAAAGAAAAAGATGGGAGAGAGTTAATAATTACAATGATGAAATGAGACACGGGGACCTCTAACTCTCATTTCATCCCTTCCATCCATTCTCTTTCTCCATTTTCAGCATCAAATCATCTCTTATTCATCTCGGAGCGGGGCTTGATGTCAGCGCTCTGCTAAATTTCTGCTCTGCTTTTGACTAAAGATGTTTCAGCAGCCGTGGAAAACGGCGCTGTGCTGTTTGGCTGATGGGGCTCTGCTTAAAATACATTAGCATGTTTGACCGGCTGTGTTCTTTTTTGGATTGTTTAGGCTCCGAGTTTGGGTGAGGGATCGCACTCGAATTATAATGCACAGAGAAATGGCACGAATTCAAGTTTTTCTCCGTCTGCCTCTGAGCCAGGTCATTACATGCGGAGCGAGGGAGCTGCATTTCAAAGACGGCCTGGCGCACGGGAGTTTGCATGCCGCCATGGCTGCTGATCAAAGGCAGATTGACGGGTGAGAGATCCTGAGACAAGTGAGTAATTCTACCTGAGTGACGCTGACTGATCTGGCTGTCTCCTTTCTGCCCAGCTTGGCATTAGTGCAGTTATGATACAGTGTGCACAGTCTGGAGGGCTATTAGTGGCATCTTGGCCCTCCACCACACAGACCCTGTGTGCTGAATGCAGAGCAGCCAAGCATGATAGATTCCCCTGCATTAAGATTAGTGCGCCCTCTCATCACTCATGGGTAAAGTGATTCCAACTGCTGTATACGGTAAACATTTGTACAAATAATGTACACTGTGTCTACTGTACACCCAAACACCCGCCCACATACTATCTTTCACATCCCCACACACACACACACACACACACACACACACTCTACACATATGCACTATCCAGCCAGACAGCCGCACAAATTACATTCCATAACTGTCATGCCACAGAGAGAAGTTGAGATGGATGGCCATCGCTATGAAAGAGTGCAGCGACCCTCATTCCCATGAGCCTCTGTTGCTGAGTTTCCCTGGGCCAACCGGTTTCCTGTCTGTCACCTTGGCAACTGCACTTTCCAACAGCAGGCAAGCAGAAAAAACATCAAGCAATGTCAATTCACGATGGACTGGAAAGTAAAATAAATAAATAATAAAAAAATAAAAAAAATAAAACATGCAGATTCATTTGAGATGTGGAAAGTTTATCAATTCTATCAAAAAGATAGAAAAACAACTTTCAGTTTGTTTTGCCTTGATAGATTTGGTTCGCTTTAGCTACAACCTGTGACAAGTTAATGAACAGCTGACCTTCGTGTCTGCAAATAAATGAACTCATATTTTACCACGCATCTCAGAATCACTTGTAAGTGATGAAAAACAACCTCCCCGGGAGCAGCGGGGCACTGGAGGGAAGTCTTCCTTTGAGATTGAATGACACCAGGGTTTTTGTGAAAACCTACAGCTTTTTCTGTGTCTTTTTTTGTTCTGTTTAAACTGTGAGATCAACACATGCAGATGACTTACAACCTGCAATTGAAATTCAAGAGGAAAAGCAAGTAACACACGAGGAATCATCACTTGTTTTACGACGAGCTAGTTAAGCAGAAGTAAAAGATAAAGAGATGTTTAGACAAATGTTTCAAAAATACACAAATTATAGTTGTTTTTTTTTCTTAAAACATGCCCACCATTGTAATTTAGATTCGGAGGGACCCAAATTATCACTGTGAAGCTACATTTCTTCGTTGGCAAAAAAAAAATTAAAATTTTCCCAAGTTATTTGTGTGAAGCAATTACTGCACATTCCACAAATGTTTTTTTATCCACTTTGATGAACAGTTTTGTTCATTTAAAATTATCAATTAACAGCGCTGACAAGTCGCAGCTGCGTATTAGCTATTCATTTATAACAATACATAACAATGGGGGTTTACAGTTGTTAGTCAGGAGTTAATGGTTGTAAGTCTCTTAACAAACACTGAGCTAGCTAACGCTAACGCTAGCATGTTAACCAGCTCACAAGCATGCGAGCGGTTAGCTAGTCAGCCGCAATACCTCACAAACTAGCCCTTGAATTAGTCGCCAGACTTTGAGTAATAGACCTACTTCAGGGCCACTTTACGACTACTTGCTTTTCTCTGAGATGCTTGATAAATATGGACCTGGTGTAACTGTGGTGAAACTCAGAGTAATATTAGGTCAAACTTATGTAAGCTATCTCTAAATAATTCCTGCTGCATGCACTGTGCACTTTCTCCTAGTTCATAGTAGCTGTCACTGAATATATTTACAATGCCTGCCGTGTCACGATGTGCACGTTCGGCTTTGATCTGACCTCATCGTCTCTACTCTGTCGCACGCTATCTAGCTTTCTAGAGGACAACCTGATGTTAAGCAAGAACTCCAGGTGAGCACCTGACTATGGATGAAAGAGGACAGAGAGATGTCTGCAGTCAGTTTGCAGGGGAAATACCCAGGGGGGGAGAAGTGATGGCTAAAGGCAGAAAGGCTCAGCAGCTCAGAGCGGAAGAGGGAAGGAAGATCTGCTGTTGGAGGGAAGCCATGACGGGCTGGCAGGGACAGCGAGAGGGGGGCAGCGTGAAAAAAGGGAGAGGAGATGAAAAGAGATGAGAAGCAAGGTACTTACTTCCCTGTTTATCCGAATCTAAGAGGTGCCAAAAGGTTGAAAAGGGGGGGGGGGGGGGGGGGGAAGAGGGGGGCGGAAAAAAGAGAGAGAGAAAGAAGGAAAGTAGGGGAGGAAACAAGAGCTAGTTATTGTGATTAAAGACCAGGAAAAGAGGGTAATGAAATGATTAGAGAGCAGCTCGCTTTGAGGACCTGTGGAGAGAATAATGTTCAGAAACTTCAAAATTCCCATATTTCTATGACAAACTCCACCTTAGTTTTTACAGTAACCAGTTTTCCTCCTTAAGGAAGGTGCAGTTGATGGAGTAGCAGATGACCACATTCCTTTTAATGTTTTATATATTAGCCATTAGCTCTATTTGCCGTAACCAAACTCCCTCCCTAACCCAAGTAAGTTCGGCTAACCTGACTTTGGTTGCAAAGTTGCAGCGTTTTGAAATCTCAGAATATGGTTATTATTATGGAAAAGATGCCCACGACTTCTTAAGTAGCTGAGGGTCGTCTGAGCCGAGTTGTAGGAAGTCATACTTCTTCTTTAAGGAGACATGGAGGGATAAAGTGGGTCATCGTGCCTTCTTCAGATGAAACACAAAGACAGACAAAGATAGATGCAGCATATTGAGTCTCGTCTTTCAAAGAAATTAAGCCTTTCTACTTCGTCTGCTTAGCCATGGCAACCGTTACTTCCCCATTTTATCTTACGCCAAACAAATTACCGCTGCTACCAACACAAGTGTTAACAGGCATCACTTTTCCCGAGCACCAGAGCGAGGAAAGAATCCCCTCGGTCGTGGGCGTTTAGAACGGCACAACGCAAAAAAATCCTTTAAGAACTGAGTGGGTACGGTGTCACTTCTGTGTTACACCTGTCAAAATCAGACGCCAACAAAAAGAACGTCTAAATATTTGACATAAAATGAGATGTCTTATTACCCATGCAAAAGAAAAAAATGATGTAATCCTTCATGGCAATGAGAGGGCGGTGGAACTTTTTTGTTTAACCTTTTTGTTAAACTTGGATCCAACCCTTGGATTCATCCATGAATCATCTGGAGTCGTTTCACTGCAGTGCTGTGAGCCAGGGTTCCTGGCATGACACGCAGTTGGTGCTGTAGGCCGCACAGCTAATGACACAAAAGGTCGGTGGAGCGTTGATCCTGATGGAGCCCTCGTGGAAAACAGTGAAGGTGGCCACGCAAAAACACCTGAGAGCTTGGACGTCCCGCTGTAACCGATGCCACCCACGTACACTCCAGCCTACATCTGCCCACTTTACATTTCCTTTTGTTCAGCAAACAATGGCAGAAACAAAGAACGAAACGCAGCATTCACAGACAGTAACAAACTCACGTTAAAGCCCCAGATGAGCACTTCACCGGGCCGTGCCAAAAAAACAGACGCAAGACTGATGAGAGCTTTTCAGAGTCACCTTCAAGTGACCCATTCTGCTACGAGTGAGCAGCAGAGATCCCAGCCTGACCCGTTCTGAGGGAAAGAGTGACCGTCCTTCAGATAAGTGTTGGTCCGGTTAATGCAAAGCTGCCAAGATAGGATCTGGCAAGAGCGCAAAACTGCTGCTGGGACTGGAGAGGCTCCCTAAGATACTCACTCGAGCTGAACTGTAAGTGAGATCAAAAATATCTGAAAGTAGATGAAAGGATCAGCTGTGTTATAGTGGGTCCAATTCCTGTGCGATGTCGCCTTGCAGAAGCATTTGGGTGAGTCGTGCGGCCCCGTGCTCCAAGCTTATGGGCTCTTGTAGGATCTCTGGAGTTGCTGCGATAAAATCTCCCCTTCCCGAGCGATAGAAATCTCACCTCGGAGCCCGCGTGCGCTGGAATGCATAGATAATGATGCTGTGTTGTGGGCGTAATTACTAAATGGCAGTTCAGCCTGAGCAACAGGAAGCTCTCGCACACAGCAGCCTCAGACAGCAGGTGGAGACGCTCTCCGGTCAAGCGCCGGGTCAACCACAACAATAAAACACGATTATTTCCCAGCGCTTGAGGCGGGAGCTGTGGGATCAGAAAAGACAGAGACGGAGGAGAAGGAAGCGAGAGAGGAGGAAGGAGAAGACTGCAGGTGACTTACGTCTATGTAGTTGGCGTTGACATAGTCAGAACTGGGGTCTGCGAGCAGAGAGTGGAGTTTGACCCGATGGCGATCGTCTGAAACGCACAAAAACAAGATTTACGTATCAGTAAAGGAGAGCAGATATCACATCATCCCTCTCGCCTCATGTGAACGTCTTCCAGGCGACGAGCCGCATTTCTTCATCAACTTAAAAGGATCGTTCTGGCTTATTAAAAACGTGGGCCTTATTTTCATGGTTTCAGCCGTCATTTCTATCTTATATTAACATCCCATAAGTAACATGGGATCTGTGATCACTTTTAACTCAGTGTGCTGCGAAATGCTCGTTTTAAAAGGTACATGTCACCGTTTGTTAATGATGCTAATATGTAATATACATTTATATAATAGTGATGTTATATTATATATAACATTCTTTGAAATTTTGAGCGTACATCTTTTTGTACAACTAACAATGAATTTGTAACGGCTTTAACCTGAGCTTGTTGTATCTAACACTGGACCAAAGCAACCATATTTGATGATGATAATAATAATAATAATAATAATAATAATAATAATAATAATAATATTAATAATAATAATAATTAATAATAATAAATGTATGTGTAATCAGCACACAAACTTTAGATAACATTTTCTTATAAAGCTTTACAGCTCAACACTAATCACTAATAAAATATTATTTCTGATGATAGCAGATATATTCAAAATTTCAAAATCACAATTAAAGCCACTGTTGATCAGTTTTAATTAAAAACCTTACCTACATATTCAGTTGTTGTTGTTTTTTTTTAGAATTAACAACCATTCAAGCAGAAGTAAAAATAATTATTGGGTGGCTGTGGCTCACTCACAGGACACAGACAGTGGTGTCGTTAAATGGTAATCTACTTTAGTGTGTAAGTATAAACAGCTATTAATGTTTCTCCTGTAAGCCTGCGATAAAAGACGAGGCTGGAACAGAGCCAAGTAATAACAGCATCAACATCTCCGCCTTATTATCTGCCGTTTAACCCAGCGGGCTAAATGCACAAATACTTACGGCTAAGCAAGCTATCGTGCCGTCCTTTGGTCTTGTCTTTCTTTTTTGTGACGTCCCAGCCATCAAAGAAACTCTGTGAAGTGAAGACAGAGAGCACGAGTTAAGTTTTAAAGAGAGACATTACAAGAAAAAAGGCGCGATACGTCTTCGATGCGTCTCGAAGAAGAAAAAAAACAAAAAAACTCAACAATAGAAACGACTTTGTTACCCCGAGGTTGTCTTAAGCGCTGTTGTAGCATCTTGCCAAGTCATCAGCAGACATCTGCACACAACACAGAGGGGAGAGACTGAGGCTGAGAGATGACATGCGGCGCTGAGAGACGGCTGTGGCCTTGAGAGGGGACGATCAAGCCCACTACAGTCATTCTCATTCCAGACGGAGCGCGAGACTTGCTGCTTGAAGAAGCCGTTGCTCTCTAATACCTCAGTGCTAAACTGCTAAATTTGTGACAGCTGTTTATGACACCCATCTACTAAATCTGCCAGTGCTGTGAGATGAGTCACTGAATCTAAATCAATACTGTGAGCGTAGGATGAGCTTGAAAAAAATAAAAAAGGAACATAAATAGGAGCTTGTATGGACCTGGCTTGAGTTGTGACATATTCTGTTGCACTTTAAGTCCCAGTTTGATCTCCCCGCTGCATCTGTGGGCATCATCCCGGCTCTCGTACTGATGCACGCCGCCTCTCATCTGCGGCCAAGCAATCCCCTCTGTGCAAATGGAGACCACCTGAGACCCCGAACCGAGCCGGAGAAAGCAAGCTGATCGGAGGGGGGGGGGGGGGGGGGGGGGGGGGGGGGGGGGGATTACATCTGCCACTGGATCCTGCGCAGGTAATACCTGATCTAATCCTGCTTAACACACCTGCCTTTGTCCAGCACCCTGTATTTTCCGGAGCCACAAGAACATCCCGCTCACCTTCATGGAGCTTTACTCGATTCATTTCTCTATTATCTTATCAGCTAATTTCATAACGCTCAGCAAAGCCCCTGAAAACTTGGTTTCAAATCTCAAGTATTTCTCAATAAATATTCATGAATAAATATGAAATTAAAAAACGTCCTCAGTTATTAGTTTATCAGACAAAAAAACTAGGCTGTTTGTGGGAAGTGAGTGACAGAGGTCTGGCAACACGAGCAAACAACCCCTGACTGTCATGAGATTTATATGCAAATATCGCTCAATCCTTAAGGTTTGTTTATGCGCTGATATGCACACACACAGGTTCAGACTTCCACGTGGAGAGGCGGATGCGCTCGCCCTTTCATTCACACTACAATTAGCGGCCACATTCTACACATGCGCGCCAGAAAACAGCGGGAAAGAAGCTCTGCCGCGTTCGTTGCTGAACAACAAAGACAAAGAAGATGGTACAGTGCAACCACTTAACAAGAACAGGACAAAAAGGGGAGGGAGCAAAACAAGCATGAAGTTTGCTTTTCTTTTCCAGCACATGCACTGAGCTCTCACAGAGCACACAGTCACAAACTGTGGATGGACGGTCGCCAACACGCGAACCCACGCAGGTTTTCTTCTTATCAGCTGAGCGCCTCCCACTTTAAACCAGCGAGAAGAGCCCAGAGAAAAAACACACAAAAACAGAAACCCTTCATGTGAAAAAGCAGAAAGTCTGTTCATGTTGGACACCGTCGGACAAACTAAACAGCTGATTGACATTATCGTTCTTCGGGGCATTTAAGACTTCACAACACAACAGAAGCTGTTTACTGATCTGATTTCTCGAAATGCAGGGAAAGACTTTCGACTTCGAAACTTACTGCATCACTAGTTGCACAGTTTGTCAGTCCACTGGAGAGCACAAGTTTATTTTTCTGTAAAATCTTCTTTTAGCTTTTGGTTTCCACCGACATCTGAGACAAAAATCTGACAGAACGTTGAACTAAAAGAGACAAAAAACAACCTCGGTTGAGTCGATGTGGACGGCAGATGGGTCATCATCACTAGTTACACTTTTCACATAAAACATAGTCATTCGATTGTTTGTAAATACAAAACATTGTGATTGGTGCAGCTTTAATGACCACAGCTGGTAAATGGACTCTACTTATATTGTGTTTTCTGGACTTATCGACACTACAAGACACATTCACCCAATGATACATCAGGGGCGATCCGGGGTTCAGTATCTTGCCCCAAACGACACTTCGACAGGCGGACTGGAAGAGGCGGGAATCAAATCAACAACTTCCTGATTAGCGGACGTTAGTGTCTACCTCCTGAGCCGCACCCACCCAGGAAATGTAATGGTGTCTTCCAAAAATGTTTTTTAAAAAATGAATTATGAAGGTCAGGGTTAGGATTATCTTTTCTGTTTTGTTTTTTACTGTTAAATATCCATTTCTGCTTTGGCACAACATTGACGAACCCGCTGTGTGTCAGGCTTTACGTCACATCACAGTCTCCCGGTGTTGTTGTGGGCGCACTGCGGCTCCAGGAGAAGACATGAAGGCGTAGCTTCACCCACTGGGTGGCTGCCTCAGACATCGAGGGTGACACACTTTCCCGTGGTTCCAGATGTTGGCTTCCAAGGACAACACATACTGTACCCTACCCACACCGAGGGCCTGAGTCATTCACAGCCCCCCCCCCCCCACAATGCCTTTGCAATGTCTGATCAATGGCAGCAGCGTGACCCTGTGGGAAATAAGGGTTATGAAGTCTGACAGCAGTGTGTGAGCTGATCCCCTTCATCTTGTTTATTTCTCCAGGCGATGGGGAGCCAGACTGAGGAGTGAAAAAGCGACCCATATATTGATTTTGGAGGTGGGGAAATTTGTTGGTGCCTCCGGGGATAGCTTAATGAATCGAAAAAGTACATCTGGCTTCCTGCAGGTGGAGGTGCAAAAAAGACTCATCGCCACTGGTTGATACGGAGATCCTCATGTTAAAGTGAAAAGAAGGTAACTTTGGAAAGCATAATTAGTCCACACAACACCAGGAAGTTCAGCACATCTGCATTACCTCTGTAATGCAGATGAGCTAAAACAGCATTTTACAGCTCGCTCATTAATATTTAACTTTCAGTTTAAGCCTTTTTCAAAGTCGACGGTATCCATCTGCAGAAACACTGAGGCCGGCTCCGTCCACTAACTGCACCTACAATAAAGCAGAGACCATCTGTAATCTTGTTTTTCTTCTTGTTTTTGCCCAGCTGGAGAAAGGGTGATGGAGGTGTTAGGGAGAGAGAGCATCTCTTAAATAAAAACACACAGGTCTCAGCCCCCGTAGCCGTCAGGTGTCCTGCTCACTTGCTCTACATTGCTTTAAAAAGGCAATATCTTGTTCACAATCACATGCTGAATGAATAAATAAGAAAAAACACAGGCAGCTGAAGCAAGTATTAGTGTTTCTCTGCAACAGTAACTCAACATGACACGGTGTGACTCGACCACTGTAACAGCATATTTTCTTCTCCGTTGTTCTTTTGAGAAGGAGCTCATGGAACTGCATCTCCAGCATCTGATCAGACGATGCTTGTCGACATTCGAAGGTCCCATCCAGTGTAAAGGTCTGTGTCCATGTGTAGTGTGATTATAGATCAGCTCTAGCTTCTATATTAATACTGTGAAAGTATCAAAGCCTCAGTCCACAGAGAAACACACACAGTCTGTATTCAGAAACTGAGCCTTAAAACCAGCCGTCAGGACTTCTGGAACTTTGTGATGTCACAAAACTCTTGAGTGTTTACCTGAAATCTGCTATTTTTATTTTTTCATTTGATCACTGAGAAAACAAGGAAGAGTCTCGGAGCCTCTCTCCTTCACACCGCTGAGTGTGCGTGTCAGCATCAGCTTTATCTTACATTACTGTCTAAAAATAAATCTCTGGCTCTCGGTTATTATCTGTTGTCATGGTGAAAAATGAGACTAATAACGAATGATTTACACCTGCTTAATGAAGGTGTCCATTTTAAGTGATGTCTCAACTGTACGTTGAAACCGACTTGTGTAGTGTCGCCCAAGTCCTCCAGCGCTGTGAGTCCAACAGCATGTGTGACGATGAACAACTTTTTAGGGAAAGACTGTGGTTGGAGGAGCTTCACCGTCATGGTTATAACAATAACGGCGTTCAGGAATCGAGGTCACGCTTAACAAATGGGGAAACAAACGTCAGTCTGCTGTGATAAAGTCTGATGTTTTATTGACCCGTCCATCCTCCATCGACCTCCTCCCTACAACGGACTTTGTCTCTCTGTGACGTCACTTCACTTCCTTCTTTACGGTCGTCATAGTTACCATGGCCTCTAGAGGGCTTCGTCACTTAAATGTAAAGACATGTCGTTCCTGCTGAAACCACTGACGCTGTTGTTGTTTTGCTCTCTCTCTCTCTCTCTCTCTCTCTCTCTCTCTCTCTCTCTCTCTATGCCGTCTGTCTGCATTTGTCCATGTTATAGCGTAACTCTATGTTGAAAGTACAGAACGACATGTTGAATTTACACATAGTGCAAAGCATTTCTTTATGGACCTGACTTTGTCCACTGTCGTGTTGAAACGTGTAGAAAATGCAGCACAAAGCTGGAAGCCAAATGTCATGACACGCTGTTGCAAGATTTCCCTTAATTGGAACTAATTGGCTCTTTTTTTTTTTTGGTTCTCCTTTCTCACCTCGTATTCTTGTTTGAAACCGTATCCCTCTGCCGTCTTCATCTGGTTGATGTGCTGGAGGAGGTCTGCGACCCTCACAGCCGGGTGGAGCTGACCCGTGTGATACGGCGAGCTCTTCCTCCGACAGTGCCGGTGCGGCGAGCCTCCCAGTAAGCTGCTGGACTCGTTGACGGAGCTGCGCTGCTCATCTGGGAACATGGACAACACACAGTTAGAGCCATATACCGCTGACACGCACAGACTCTGCTCTTTGTTATTAATGTAAACTCGGCTGAAAAAGTCCAGGAGGAAAGCTGAAGGATGAATAAAAAAAAAAGTCAGCGTTTCCGCAGAGACGCGAGACGTGTGAGTGACTGACACTGCAGAATATTCAAACAGACAAGACACTTGCAGGAGATTTCTCTCTTACGGTCTGGCACAACAGATTGGATACATGCTTGGAAGTAAACATGGCTGAAGGTCAGGAAGGAAAGGAGGGAGTTTCATCTCCATAGACACTTTCTCAAGAGCACCCATATGCTCCTCGCCGTCTTACTTCGGGCGTTGCAGCCGTGGGCATCCATGAAGGAGTGGGCCATCCTCTCATCCTGCTGGAGAGTGCTCTGCTCCGTCATGCTGCAGTCTAAGGAGCTCAGTTTCCGACTCTTCTCCTGCCTGTAGGACATGGCTGCCTTGTTTATGGCCACCTTCTTCCTACTGTAGAGAGGCAGGCACAGAGAGAGAGAGAGAGAGAGAGAGAGAAAGAGAGAGGGGGGGGGGGGGGGGGTAATAATAGACAGAGGACAGCAGAAAAGGGGCAGAATGAGAGAAAGACAGGCAAAGAGATAAGGAAGAAAGGAGAGCAGGGCGAGTGAGGAGATGAGAAATTGGACTGAGGGGAAATATAAGGGCTACAAGATTGAAACTGGACGAAGGGGAAAGTGAGATTTGGTGATAGCAAGAGGGTGTCGGGGGGGTGTGTAGGGGGGGGGTCTATACTGGAGGATGGGCTGGAGATAGCAATGCTTTATTTCCACGTTAGTAATCCTGGGACTACGAAGGGCAAGCAAGGGGAGAGATGGCATCAGGGGTGTCGAAGGGTGGAGGAGGGTGGAGAGAGGAGTAACTTACGGGTAGTAAGGGTAAGAATAGAAGTCCCTTCTGATTAGCATGACGGAGGAGGAAAGGAGAGAGACAGAGAGTGAGGAGAAAGAAAAAAAAAAAAAAAAAAAAAGAAAAAGAGAGGTGACTATGGTTTATCAAGATGGGCACCAGAGAGATAAATGAAGATGCTCAGTGCGTTGGGATGTTCTTAAGCGAAGCCGTCGTGAAGCAGGTTACAGCGGGGAAAAAGATGAAGACAGGGCTCGTCGCACGCCAAGACTCGTCTCTGGACCAACGGACTTCTCATCTTGGATTAAATCTGTGTTTTTGTTGCGGATGTTTTTGTCAGTTTCTTAAAGGAGAACTCAAACTGTGTTTCCAGGTGTTGCTGAAGTTTTGGACGAAAGTTCAGTCAGGAAGTACTATCTCCTTGTGCACGGTTTTCTTAAGTCACAAGTGCCATTTCCCACTATCTCTCAGCTTCACCAGCTCGTCCTCATCTTTTTCCAATCACAACCTGACACTGGATAGCGAAATTAAACCTGTGGCTCAACATATCCCCCCCAGGATCCTGGGCCCAAGTCTGGCCCATACACTTCCACATCTGGGCAGAGTGAGAGCTGTTACCCTCCAGTATTGACTGACAGCTGGAAGATTTTCTGTGTGTGTGTGTGTGTGTGTGTGTGCACCAGAATTGGTGCAGATGTGGAAGAAGCATCTGACAGTCATGCTGTATACGGGCCAGATTTGGGCCGTGGAACCGGGGCTGAAGAAAACAAGCACGTACAGCAAGTAACATTTAGCCATCTGGGTGTGAGGTGTCAAACTTTAAAAGTGTTATTTCTCTCTGCTGTTATTCAGCTTGTCCTTTCAGCACCACCTCCACCCCCCCTGCACCACATTAACTGTGCAGACCACCAGTGTCCAGGCTACCGAGGGGGGAAGTCTCTTTTCTAATTGACTGGACCTTAATCCTGCGTACCGTTCCCCACGGTGAGCCACTTCCTGTCGGGGGCCGAAGCTCCAAAGTCTTTTCATTCTGTTCACAATAATTTCCATTTTACTTCAGATTTCTCACACTCTTTTGTTCCTCTTATTAGTCTCTCCTGATCGAAAGCCTTTTGTGGCTCCAGAGGGAGGAGCTGAGTGAAGTCGCATTATCTGCCTCAAAAAATCGGAGGGTGAGGATTTACCAGACTCCTATTGCCCGCTCCTCGTCTCATCGCTAGAAGTTCGAGGCTACATTAGCAGCTACTAGCATAACACACCTGGGGCCTGTTGCAAGATTTTCCCTAAATGTTTTTTTCATGAGTTTTTTCCTTATCCTGCTCTTGTACTTCAGGAATCACTTAAAGCCAGTTAAACGACCAAACTAAGGGAAAAACTGACTGCAACACGGCAGATTTCATGGTGAGATTTGATCAGGTCAGGTTATGATTTGTCTGACTGCCTGGAGTTGGATCCCCCTTTATTTTCTGCAGCTTAATGATCGCTTTGCGGTCAGCTGTAGTCAAGGTCATTCATGCCCACGGACGCACCGCCGCGTCGGGTCGCTCACCGAGTTTAAACCCTCTTACCGTCTGCTGAACAATGTGAAGTTCCAATCAAAAATAACAGGAGGATGGGATGGAAGCGTACTCCTTCAATTTCTACCAGCTTCTTAAAAGCTATAGCGGGTATCGCAAGAGCTAATGCCAGCAAACAGTCTCCATGGAAACAGATGAATCTTACCGCTATAAAATCTTTCACTGCTGCAAATGCCTTAAACTTCTTTTTCCTTAACTAAGAAAACTTTTTTAAGAGATTCTGTGCAACACCCTCAAATAACTCTTGCAGCTAGTGTCAGACTTCAGTCGAAAACTCTCTGACCAAACTCTTGGCAGTGAAGGTGCATTGTGGGTATGGGATTTTCATCCCTCTCATTTACTTATTTCACATTCTTTCGTCTGTTACAGTTTCTGTGACACTTCGTCTGCTTTTCATCTCTTATCAGTTGTTGACACAGTCCACCAACCTTTATCAAGATGGAGACGGACGCTCAGTGTCTGACATTAAGATGCACGAGACAGTAGGAACTACAGCACTTGAATATGCACTCGTGTGAACAAGCGGGTTGAGCCTGATGAAGCACCTGCACTTGCAGACAGTGCTTGAATAAATATCCAAAAGTTTGAGATTGGTTGAGTTGAGTTTTGGCGTGCAGAAAGCTCTGTCTGTTTTGATTCATTCCCATTTCCTGCGTCGTGAGCACCCACCCTCCTGAATATTCGGCTGCGCATGGGATCTCTGATTTGTCCTGCTGATTGCAGAACCAAAGCACATTAACTCAGAGTCTAACTTTGCACATGCAGAGTGACAGTATTTTGTGACTGAATATAAACATGTCTGCTCCCGTTTGCCCCCATGTGGCTGTCTGGCTCCTATTGTGCCCGCTAGATTGGCCCACTGAATCTTATCAGTCACTGCCTTCTCCCAGACATCCCCATTCATTCTCCCTCTATTCTCTGTGAGAAAATTCCTCGGGGCAGAGGAGTTCCTCCCTCCAAAAAAAAAAAAGCAAAAACAACCTTCCTAACCAATTACTAGCCCATCCACTGGCACCTCACAGCTGCTCGCCTCATGTAATTGGGTGGGCAATGGAATAACATGCCCCTTGATGAAATATTTCACACTCAGATGAGTGTTCCACCATCGCCCGGCGAGTGGAGGAAGAATACACTGCAGGTGCGATCGACGACAGAGGTAATTTGCAGGTGGAAAGCAGCCAGCGATTCCAGTGCGAGCGGGCTGCATTTGAATGTGCTCAGCCAACACACAGACCTTGAAATTAAAAGATGAGATGAAACACAAAAGCTTGGCTGAGGCAGCGGTGGAAGAGTTTAGGATTAATGCTCTACCATTCCACTAACTCTGGTTG
Organism: Seriola dumerili; assembly: GCF_002260705.1. Taxonomy (NCBI): domain Eukaryota; kingdom Metazoa; phylum Chordata; class Actinopteri; order Carangiformes; family Carangidae; genus Seriola; species Seriola dumerili. The sequence continues at coordinate 2,445,144 of NW_019174528.1, read as the reverse complement.
TAATTCACTCTCATTGCCAAACGCTTTCCTCAATAGACCCTAGCTGCCAAGTGGGATAGAGATAAATTTACTCCTTCGGAGGGGCTATACAGGAACAATAAGACTTGAGACTGCAAATGTTTGACTGTGAGAAGGTCTAGCCCGTCTCACATCCACTGCCCAGCAGACGCAAACGTTTTCGCAGCCACTCACCCCTTCTTCACGATGATGACGATGGCCCCCAGAAGCAGAATGAGGACCACCAGACCGCCGGCGCAGGCCCCAAGGATCAGACCCATGTCCTCTGCGTGCTGGGATACCTCCAGGGCCCGCTTCGAGTCCTTACAGGCAGCTGTGGGCCGTGCGTGACAGAGAGGTCCGGAGGAGGGGGAGACAAAGACAACCACTGTGACTGATTAATCAGATCTAATTGCAAAAAAACAAGATGCTACATGTTGTTGTTTAATGTCAGTAAATCATTGTCACATTCATTTTAGCATAATTACCATGAACAAAACAAAACTATTGCCAGGAAGATTGGCAGCCTGAGCCGGTCTTGATACTGAAAGTCTGCTTTGGTGGGAAAGCTGCTGATTGTTTGACCAATTTATTGCAAAGAAATAAGAAGAGTGTGCTGTTCTTTCACCACAAACAGAGCCTCAGCGGTCGGCTCAGCCAGACCTCCTCTAACCCCCAGTCGGGGTTTTTAGACAGTTTATAAAGCCATGCCAATTGTTTTGGTTTTGTTTGTCCAGGTTGTGAGATATAGATTTCTGCCTCCTCCACAATGAAATGGTGGTGAAAGGAATTAGTTTGCGGTGCTCAAACCCGGGGCACATAAAACTTAAAATTCAGTATTGTTATAGCTGGCGGGGGCTCGGAGAAGCTCTTTGCTAAACAGTGATGTAGCCTGAGAATACTGTGGGTACTGTACGTGTTGTAATCCCTCATCAAAACCTGCACTGGCCTCTCTGCAGCCCATACGGTAACATCTGCACGGCCAGATGCCGCTGAGGGGAAGTGAGAAAAAAAAACAAAAAACAGACTTTTTGTTGTGCAGTTTAAGTGTCAGTGTTTTCACAGTTTCTGTTTCCAGGTGAAAATGATGATTAGAAAAACAGTTTTGTCTGAAATGACTCGGCAGTTACTCGTACAGTGAAAAGGAAACTGAGACGTCACCACTGGAGCGTCATCACTGGCTGAGGGAGTGTCACATCTATTAACTGCTACGCGTTGCATCATATGTTATTGTCACTTTAGGGGACGACATGTATTGTATATATTTCATACTTTTTGGACACGAGTTGGAAACTGGCTGCCCATTGGCCAAAACTGTCTCACCTGCAATATCTGATATCTGTCCCGACAGATTATTTATTCTTTTATTTTTCAATCAATTTACAATATCAGACTCATAGAGAATGTAGATATCCGTTACCCACAGAATCACTTCCTCTTTAGCGATTTTGCTTACAAAATAAAAGCGCAAGAAAGACTCTTTTTAATTGGTTTTTTTGGGGTTTTTTTTGCAGCAAGCTATTGTGAGCTTTTATTCAGAAAAGTCCTGACAGGAAGTTCTATGATACAGGCGGACCAGGTGAGTAAATCAGTCAAAGGTATGATGTGTTACCGTGGGTAACAGCGCCACACGTGAACGGTAACAAAGTAAATTCCTGTTGCATTTTTATCAATCAATAAACCTTTGATTATGTTCTGGCCTGCCATTGGATAAAAAGACCAAACTGACTTTCCTACATGTTGCATCTTTGACCCATTGTGTGGGTAAATGAGACTGCACCCTATCCCGACACTTACATTACCAGGTCTAGTCTGAGTCACATGGGGGTGGGGGTGGGGGGGTTTCCTTGTAGTCTAACTTGTCGTCTGTTGAGCTCTATCACCATCATGCAGCTTCACTTTCAAGTCTAATTTATGTAACAGCCAATCGTATGGATACAAACAGGTTGGTGTTGTTGCAGATACAGATGGAGTCTCTTACGGCACATTAATCCTGGCAGTGTTATTGTAGCACACTGACAGGATGAGGATCCTCACTCACTGGTATGTATCTGCCAGGCTGATTCAAACAAGCTGGGGAGGGGGGGGTTAAGCGTGTTGGAGGTCACTCCAGATGCAGTCGGAGCTTACACAGGAGAGCGTTTTCCAGCTGAAGCAGTCGGCGAGCTGTTATATTACCATGCAAATGCTGCACTGCACTTAATCGCTAGAGGCGGCACAATAAAGAGCTCACTAGACAGTATCAGAAAGGGCTTGAACACTATTTCAATGCACCATTATCAGCGACTTGAGCCTCTATAAAGGAGATTTAAACATGTTTGGCTTGGGAGAGACAACGCTCTGGTTATCCTACCGAACTGATGCATCCAGGCAACGACTTCCCTCCTGCTCATAGGTCACAGTCTAAGTGCATTGCCCAGATCAGGAAAATCTCCCTCTCTATGAATCATCTGAACTCCCTGTTGTCTTTTATCCAAAGGTGAAAAATTGCTATTACGTATGAATGAATTGAAGGAGGAATATCACACTTCTGGGAGCAAGCGCTTCATTAATGAGACAACTCGCCGATGAGAAAAGAAATACAGCTGGGAGTAAAGCACATTACAGAACCATATGGACGTGTAATATGTGACCTGTACGTCCCTATATCAAGCGTCATGTTGCCATATAAAGGGATATATACTATCACATCCTCTGGATATATGAAGATATATGTGTATAACATGCATGAAATACCCATATATGTAAATAAAACAATATCTGTGATGGATATTTATATGGTATAAGACGTTGTGAACACATACAACATATATATATCTAATTTATATATGTAAGCTTATTAAAACAACAGATATATAGAAAAATCTATATGTTTATATATGTTTTCTTATTCATTTCTCATTAATTTAACATGTGCCTACAACAAGCAGACACACATGTACGGGCTAGACATATATGTCAATATATGAAATTGCTCCGATTTCTTATAGATTTCATATGTAATTTCCACATATATGTTTTTATTTTATACCTACATACATTTCATATATGGAAATGCAATATACGTACATATATTGCATTTGTGTATGAGATAGAATCACTGAAGGATCTCAGGCCTGTCTTGATGCAGCACAACTGAACTGGCCAACATCTCTATTTTAACAAAGCAAAGATGCTTCATGGGGGAGTCGCTGCCTTTCATCATCTGTGACTGAACAGAGGAAAAAAAAATAAAACATAAAAAGCCTTTACAGTGAGGCAGAATGCGGAGTTTGGCTTGATAAGCTGCGGACTGGCGTTGACTATAGCTCCTGGCAGACAATACAGCCTGACAGACGTGCTGTAATCACACAAATCATTCTAGGTGAGTCATTCTGCTTTTAGAGCCGTATTTAGAAATTGGCTATCACGGTACGTTTCATTGCACCAAAAAAAAAAATCCAGCAGTGGGCATGCAGGGAAATCCACAGGAATAAGAGAGGTGGTGGTGGTGGTGGTGGTGGGGGGGGGGTACAGACAGCGAGTTGCATATTTCATCATAATTCATCATTTCCTTGTATTGGTCTGCAGTTTATCCGGTGAGCTTATTTTGGTCTCACAGAAAAGAGGACATACGTATACACAGACTGTAAAATCAAAGAAAAGTCTGTCCTGTACAAACAAATACAGGCTGGTCTCTTTATGTGGCTTCGAGGAAGGCTGGAATTACGTGCACTACAGTATATTGGTTCATTTCAGTGCAGCGTATGACTCCACAGCACTTATTCCACCAGTGCGGCAAGAGTCATGACACGCTCACAGCTCTCCTGCTGTGAGTCAGTGTTAGCACTTGATCAGTGTTAAGATACTGTCAGTAAAACTCAACCCTTCGTGGTTCACAGTTTCTTTGTATTGGCCCTGAATTTTACAGCAGGAACAAATAAAAGGCCGGGTCCTAATCACAGACCCTAAACAAAGATGGACGTGGCCTCTGTGGCGTCGCCCGCAGGTTTCTGAAGATTGGTTTTCTGAAGCTCAGTGCCTGACATCCTCAATTATGCATGATTTTAAACCTTAATAAAATGTAAACTGTTGGGTTATATAAAAGTTCATGTAGTTGTCATGAAGGAGGAAAACTGGCTATAGAGAATAAAACCTTTTTTTAAGTGCCAGGCTGTAAACATGCTGCTGTTGGACATTTTAACACGGGAGTCTGTGGGGATTGACTCACATCTGGAGCCAGACTCTCGTGGCAGAACTGCAGTTTTGTTTTTTTTTTTGCACTTCTGTGTTTGGCTTCATTTTTCAGCCGAGGAGGTTGCTGCTTGGTCCTAATACAGGCCCGTCGCAATCACCAATCTGCTGCTGCAAGACTACACAATTTTTTTTTTTCCTGATCAATCTTAAGCTACTCTCAGCAGAACTCAATATTTTGTCTTTTCCTTGCACAATTTATCAGCATGAACACATGGAAGCCCATCCTTATTTTAATAATGTTAAAAACACCTGGGACACCTGTAATACACTGTTTCATGTAGGTAAATTTAGCTTAATATTCATTTTCATAACATTATTGCTTCTACTTTGCCATTTTTTCCATCAGTGAATATCAATGGCACTCAAAGAAATCTGCTAAATTATTTCCCACACTCAAATATTGCTTCGATTACTTTTTAAAAAGCGGACGGTCCATGTCATTTCCCTTCATGCAAACATTTTGCTTCAGGTCTCACACTGGTTACACACTACCTCGTGCATTTTAACTATTTTGGTCCTTTTCTAGTTATAAAATCTTTTTCTTATGTCCCTCAGCAGAGCAGCCGGGGAAATTCAATTACCTCCTTTACCACTTCTTTTCAGCTGTAATGGACTTATTTATCTGGGTATACACATCAAACCATCTGTCTCCTCCATGATTAGAGAGATAACCATTATTCAGTTCTTAGGGGGGGGCGGGTTGAGCACGATGGTTTCCCTTACAACCGACTCCTCATGGACATATCTCAATCATAAAAATGAACCTTGTACCTCACATCAATTTCCTCTTCTCGATGGGATTAATATTCGACTAAAGGATAAAAAAAAAAAAAACCTTGAGACTTTCAGTTCTGGTCTGCCAAAGGTATTAGATGATAGTTTCAGTGATAAAAGACTTTGCTGCTTCCGCGATTTACAGGATACATTTTATTTACCGGTCTCTTTTTGTTTTTTATATAAACTTACAGGACACCCTGAGACAACGGATTCATTTAAAGTTCATCCATATCACCTACATCACCGCTACTCACAGATATATGACAAAGTAAATCAGATCAATGTCCCAATTCCCAATCTCTTGGTCCTGTTGCTCTGGAAGTATCTTCTCATAAATTATACTCGTAATTCCAGTTGTGCATGCCTCTTTTTTTTTGGGGTTCAGGTAAGATTCTCACCTGTCTGCTCATGCTACAGTATCTTCATTTGTCCATGTACGTAAATACTGGCTCTTCAAGTCAGCGGCTCATGCTTCACTGGGCATTTAGTTTAACTTCAGATATTTAATCTATTTTAATCTTTTCTTTTTTAGCTTATATATTATCTATTTCTATACTTTCTTGGCTTCATCATTTCTTCGTACACATGCGTAGCACTGCTGTAACAGCGTTGAGTGAAGTGGTAGCAGGAGCAGTTTCTGACCTTTGAGTTGCTAGAAGTCTTTTAATGTTTCATTGACAGCGCCATGAAAACAAGGCAAAGTAGAACCAACTGCTCTCAATTAGCGTGTAAAAAAACAACATTTCTATTCAGGAGACAAACTCAGAGAGGAAATAAATAGCAACCCGGGAACAGTCTTAACAGAAGCATTGCGGGTATTTAATTTCATCAAGAGCAGCTCAGCAACAGATTGAAAGAAAAAAAAGAATCTGAAGTTGAACCGACTGGAGACGATTTGAATAAAAAAACAGTATTTCTGTTAAAAAAGATGAAAAGGTGAGTATGACAAACTGCAGCTATGTTGTTAGAGCGATTAAATTAGCGCTGTGGAAATGTACTTTTATGCTAAATTCAACAAGACAACAGGTAAACATGGAGAACGTGTTGGTTTTGCATTTACAGCAAACGGCATCAGCAGCAAATTAAAACGGAGGAGACAAGAAGTCTGATAAAATAAACTTATTTTGTCACTCAACACTTATGTTATGTAATATAAGTGATTTATTTATTTATTTTTTAAATATCTGGGTCTCAGTACAGTTGAGGTAAACAACAACTATTTGAGAATGTATGGTATGATGTGATTCCTTCTGGCTGTCACACAGATTTTAAGCAAATTTTTCAACTGCTGCAAAAGCCAAATGTGAATTTGATGCCTTTCTTCTGGCTTGAGCTGACATGAATGAAACCCTCCTCTCGTAGCAGAATGGGGAATCTTTCAAGATAATTTCATTTGTAATGAACATGTTCTCATTGTTCTTTAGTGCCGGCTAATGTTGGCCATATTTCATCTGAGGACAAAAAGACAAAGAAAAGCGACCAGGTGGCGTTGAGAAAAAAGAAAAAACACACACTCGCCCACTACTGGCGGTGGTTTGGCCAGGCGCTCTGGTGAACACAGCTGGCAGCATCTGTGTGTGGGAAGCCGGTGACAGGAAATGAAAAGCAGCCAAGGATGGTCTTAACAGGACCTCTGTGCCACCTCTGAGCGAACTGCAGGAACATCAGCGTGTCCTCTGGGCCCGCCTGCCTGCCACAGTCATATATGCACAACTACAGTAAAAAAAAATAAATAAATAAATAAAAATAAAAATGGCTTCTATAAATACGCCTGTAACCCAGCTCCCCCTACTCTACCTATGTGACACGCTGGCAGACAATAGTGAGGCAGGATTCTTTGATGTCATCACACTTCAGATAAGAAAGAGTTCTGGGAGTGGAATCCAATTTAACTGCCACCTTTCTCAAGAGCACTACAAACTTCAGGCATAATTCAGTCGGGAGGATGGGGGAGGGGCGGGGGGGACAACTCCATTTCACCCTCTGTCTGTCTGCCCCCCCCCCTCCTCCCCTCCTCCCCTATTGTTTGAACTGAGAGGCTTCTATCTGTGTCTGTCTCTCAAGCAAATACTCCTGGTCGCTTCCTCTCCCAGGGAAAGAAATACAAAAAAAAGAGAAGAAGAAGAAGAAAAAAGAAAAAAAAAAAAGGAAACGTTGCTGCATTCTGGATTTCAAAGCCATCAAAGCCCCAAAAGGGGTTTGCCAAATGTCAGTGTCAGTGATTCAAGAGAAACAGAGTGAGAACACGGATGCATGTTTGCTTTCACCTTTCCTCCAGTGTCTCTGCTGAGGAGAGATTGGCACAGTGGGGGGTGGGGGGGTGGGTGGGTGGGGGGGTGGTGGTGCTTCCTCCCTGCAGCACCCAAAACAACACTAAGTCCATGTCAAATCCCTTAAGTAGCAGCCTGATCCAGGATAACTGCTGAAGTCTCTGACATGCGCCCTGTACCACATAGCTGAAACCCGCTTCAACCACACACACACACACAAAATCTTACTGTGGTTGTGATTACTTCAGAGAATGAAAATCACTTATTCAACATTATGTTTGAGAGGAAAAGACAATCGGTGGCCTCAGTCTCACCCTGGTGCTTTTTTCGCTATCGTGGTAGCATTTTGAGAATTCCTACTTTTTTTTATAACCTCCTTCATATTCTCACACACACACACACACACACACACACACACACACACACACACACACACACATGCACGCTCATTACAATAGATAATGATAACATTTTATTCAGCAGCTTAATTGCTGAGACACGGGGATACAACACTGTAAGACACAAAAGGGGTCCATGGGGCAACCACATGAGCAGACGTGTTAAATGAGTCCCCAATATAGTACGATTATCTTATCTACTTATTATAGTCATTATGATCCATTAAAAATCTTCCAATTCACGTCACTGCAAGCCTCCGTGTGCGCACCCCTCAGGTAAAAACCATATCATTGCTCTGCAAAATATAACACAAATCTTACAGTGAGAACTGAGTTAAAGTGATAAATGTGAGGTTCGCATTCATTTTCATCTCAGAGTAAGTGGTTTAGATAAAAAAGGATTTTTACCAGGAACTTGTTAAAAAGCTGTCTGGTTGCTAATGTATTTGCCCCAGAACTGCGGTTATGAAGCTGTCACTAGGAACCCTGTGATCCCACATCTCAACAATGAGGCTGATGAGTGAAATATTAATATTTATCAGCTTTTTAAAGTTGTACTCCTCGGGGTGATTTTGGTGGCACCTGTGGTTACCGGTAAGCGTTTTGTTAAATATACAGAGTTCTGTTTGTAACCGCGTGTTGCATCGCCTTCAGCAGCTAATGGCCAGATAACAGCAGAAATGCAACTCATATATCAGTTGTATTAATAGAGCTGCATATGGTGCCGCCACGGCCTCGCTGCCAGTTTGTCCCAGTGGCATCTTGTGGCACAACAGCAACAACAACAACATAAATAAACTCTACAATTACAAGACAGACGTCCATTAAACAGGAAAACCTCCAACTGCAAACGTCAATTATGACTCTTTCTATTTCATATTTTTAAGACGTTTTCAACCTTGTTAAACGGATCCACATGGTGTTTTTATTTTCTTTATGATACAAGATGCATCCTGAGTGTAACAAGCCGTCGACACCATGGCTGAGCTCCAGTGAGGGTTTCATACGTCACACAGCTAAATAACAAATCCCTGTTAACTTGCGAGGGCGGGCCTTTCCGTATCGTTACGCCATAGCATACCACTGATGCCCCAGTGTGCTATAGTGAAAGAGGGGCGTCAGAGGAGAAGCCGGGTGTGGCTGATTACTGGTATTTTGCAGGATCAGTCCGAGCTAGCGATGGGGACCGAGGTTTGTCAGTTAGTTTTTAGCGGCAGCTCAGACATGTCTGAACTATCAACTGAAGTTTGTTAAAAGCAGATAAAAACTAAAATATTAAATAACGCTTTTAGTTTGTTTTTTGTTTTGTTTTTAATTTTCCATTGCTGTCTTTGTCAAATTCAATGAACTGCATGATGTAGTGTCGGGTAACGTGGGCCAGACTTTTACTAATTAGCATTATCACAAATGTCAGTGTAATTTCAAAATGAGGTTTTCTTCCTTGTGGAATAGAGTTCTGGAGGAACTGGTTTCACTTTGACTCTTAACTTTATTTTCCAACATCTGCAGGTGCCATAAAGCTGAAGCTCCATCTGCACCGAAAGAAGAACACCACCTCTGTGCGCTGTAAAACTCTACAGCCGCCCAATGAAGTAGCTGTACAAAAGCACAAAGACAGACCACCAGACAGCCTCTGTGCTTGCCATGTTTCACATACAGTGATTTATAATTAATTTGATAATACCTTACTGATGTGAAAATGAGATGTGCAGCACCTTCGTGACTCAAAGAAAAGAGAGCGTTACCTTTGCGAGCGATCCGAATGCAGTTTATTCTGGTCTCCTGTGGGTAGAGACAGAAAAGGCGAGTTAAGAGTTAATTCATTTGGCTTGGTTACCATGACGACACAATGATTAGCATGATGGGAAAAAAACAAACAAACAAAAAAAAAAACCACCAGTGTAACTTAATTATGAGTCAGTCTGTTGAAATCCATAATCTTGTCTAAAACTTGCGAGACAGGTGGCCGATGTCAAAGTCACCCAGACCTTTTACTATGTGGAGGAAATAATTGAAATTTCCACACGGAAGACATCTCCTTGGGATATGAGACACCTCTGCTCCCCTGCATCATGTGAGGTCCCTCACCTTGGTCCCCTGATTGGCTCCGACCCCCCCCACCCTCCTCAACAATAAAAAAAAAAAAAAAAACAGCCACCTCTATCCCGAAGATAGAAGGGCATGTTACCAATTTGAGACTTAAGGAAGCTAAATCAGTCTTTATGGGCAATTATGCTAATCTGTGCTCTGAGACTGGAGTCAAAAACCTTTCACCTAAAACAGTTGCCAAATTACCTTTTTTAATTGGAAATCCATTTCAAGTGGATTCTCATCTCCTCTCATCGCGCAGAGTGACAGAAAAGTCATATTTACTCCCACCCGGGGGTTATTAAAGTGGCGGTAGGTCGCACGTCATGTGTCATCTTGTCCTCTGTCAAGGTGGGCTTTTTGGCCTTTTGGTACAGACACACTGGTGCCGGTCAAAGAAGAAGTCTAATGCCAATCTTGTTAAGAAAAGGGATTTAAAGTTTACTGCAGAATCCCCAGTGGATTTCAGCAGCGTTTTATCGAATATGATTCCGGTATTAGATGTGCTTATCAAATACCAATCCTTCCTAATCCCTTACACAATGCATTATGGTTCAGCGTTTGTTTGGAAATAAAGTTATAAATAATGAAAATTCATAGATTCAGCTGAGATGTGTAATCATCCTCTGTTGTCCGATGGACAGAGACACTACAGTTTTGAGTGGTAGAACTAATTAATGTTTACAATCTCAAACCTGAAAATAAGACGAGCCAAACGAGACACCAAATGTTGAATGAACGTATCATCCGCACTGGAGCGACATCCCCGCAACCCTGCACACCTTCAAATCCGTCACGGTGCGCACGTTGGCAGACTGTCGCAACATTAGCATTCATTAAAAGTTGAGTTCCTGCCCAGCCGACAAACACAAGTCCAATATTCTCTCTCTTTCATATCGTCTCTGGTCTCTTTCTGCCTCTGTAGCTGCTGAACGCTTCACTACGTTCCCCACCACAAGTCCTCCGACCTGAACAACCCTGTGGTTGCAGTTAAACACTACAGTTGCTTAAAGATGCTAAAACTTCATACAGCTGATTGGAACTGTTGAATTGTTTTATAATTCTGCTGATTTTCACAAAACACACACAGACATTTGATCCATTGTTAAAATAAATAATACTGATTGGTGCAGCTAACAGAATGAGAGAATGAGTTTCTTCTAGGCTGGTGAGTAAACAGCTGTTAATGCTAACGCTAGCTATGTAGCAGTAGCAAAACTTACATCTAGCTCCTTTAATTGAAGCACTAGCTTTCAAACAAGTCTCATTTTGGAGTTTCATCAAGTGACTTAGGCGCAGTATTAAAATTAATTAGCTACAGCTGATGCAAACTGTCATTTAAAACAATGAAAGTGGTGATAAGCCTGGCTGAAGAAGAAAGGTGTTCGAAGTGAATTTAGCTGCTAATAAAAAATAAAAAAAAAGGACAAGGACAGATAAAAGATTCAATAATAGATTTGCTAGTTTAATGAATCTGGAGCTGGATCAAGAACAGATCAGAACCCTGGGTGAATCCAACCCTTCCCAGTCCACTTGCCAGTGTATCCACTAAGTGAAAAACTGGGGAGAGTTATCACCAGATGATGAGTAATGAATGAATGCAAGGGAAGGGTAAATGAAATGGAAAATATCAGCATGCTGTTATTTTCACTTTCAGTGTAATAGATAGCAGTAATCTAGATATTTCTAAAGAGCCAAATGACTCCTGCAGACATGATAGAAAAAAATTAAAAAAATAAATACTTGGAAATGTGTGCGTTTGTTTCCCGCTTGTGTGTTTCACAAGAAACTGGCAGCACCAATCATGCATCTTTCAAGCCCCACTGAAGGCATATCTGCCAAAGCAATTACTGTTTCAATTCAACGGCAGCTCGTGGTCCATAGAAAGCCTCGTACATCTAATTTTTCCAGGGTAATTGTCAAAATAATTCGTTTTTTTTTTTTTTTTTTGCCTTTCTCCCTGAGCAGCCCATCTCTCTTGAAACACAACTATAGTTTAGATAATAGATTGGAGATGAAAATGTTTGCAGGACAAAAAAAAAAAAAAAGAAAGAAAGAAAGAAGAAAATCATCAACATGAATTATAATATTTAGTCTGTTGTGTCGGCTGAGCCAGCAGAGCTTTATCCTTTGGAATGGCTCTTCATCACGGCTGAAGTTCACTGTGGGTTTCAGATCCAGGCCGACACACAGCATGTTGGTGCTGACCTGGACCGGAGGGCTGACCGCCGGCCTTCCTGACTCTGGGCTGAATCCTCAAAGAGCAGCCAGGTGCTGATATTTAGATGAGAACCTTAAGGAAGGCGTGCACACATAAGCTGCATGTGTGCGTAATGATTTAAAGAACATTTGCTTTCGCTACCTCTGTGCACGCCGGCCGGCACGTTCCCCCGATTCATGCTTCAGTCACTTTTCCAATTGCTCAATGAGTTCCTTTTCAGATATTTCTAAGCCTGTGAGGCAGTGTTTGATTTTCCCTGAAGGGAAAAAAAAAAAAAGACTATTAAAGTTTTTAAAGAGCTTGAATGTGAAAGAATCTGACAACTGGACAATTACACAAAAAAATAAAATAAAATAAAAAATGCAGGAGCACACATTGTGTTCGGCAAGCAATTATCTTCTAAAAGCTGTTAAGATTCATTTGGCCACGTTGCCTGTGTGATGTTTTTGAAGTATTTTTTTAGGGAGAAAAAAAAAATTGTCATTGTTCGCCTTTTTTTTTTTTTGTTTCAATGAGAAAAGATGCAACATTAACACGTCTTAGATTCACCAGCAGGAAACAATTGACCAAGAGCCGGTCCTGAAAATGCATAACATACATCAGCCCATTTGGAAATAAATAAAGCCTTGTTTATGCAGAGGACTGTTTCCTCTCCCAGAGTGCCTCCAGCCTCCTGACTCACTCTACACAAATCTAAATTGACTGACAAGGTTGCTAAAGCATAAAAGCAGCATGTCTGAGCGCTGGAAACAAAAGCCTTGTCGGGCATCTTAATAGTTCTTACCCCTCTGAAGTTGCTGGTGGCCTGGAAATAGATGAGGTAGTTCTTGGTGGGGTCTAAAGGGCTGTTCCAGTAGCCGTTGTAGGTGTGGTTGTCGCCCACGGTGAAGGGCGTGGCCTCGGGCAGACTGCTGGGAGCCAGCTCTGCCGTGTAGTAATGCGGCGCCCCTTTGGCCTGGGCCTCGTTGTGGGAGTTCGGTGTCGGGAAACAGTCGACGGTGCCGAGCTCCCTCCTCCTCACCTGACGGGACCCGTCCTCTTCCACCACCACCACCTGGTAGGCGCTGTGGGAGGACAGTGTACTTCAACACAGTACAAAACACACACTGGGTCTCATCAGTAACGATGTCTCCTGCCCTGATTCCTCGTGTGTTACTTTCAGTAACAGTTTGATCTTGTCGTCGGTCCAGGCAAAGAAATCTCTGCCCTTTTTTTGTAGAATTTTCTGCGACCGAGCGACACCTGCAGAGTGGATTATCTGCTCCCTGTTTACACTGGCTGATCACATGATCTGCCTTCTCAGGCGTGTCAGTAAGGACGGAGATTATTTCTGATACGGAGATAAAAAAGCTTGTCTGGACAGAGACGGTTAGTTTCCATCACACAACCCAAGTAGTTAGCCATCTCCATGACAACTATGCAGTTTCCATCTGCTAATGAAGGCTGCGGGGCTGTAGGGAAATAACTTTCACACTTATTGTATGTCTGGTTTTTTTTTTATTTTGCTCTCTATCACCTATGGGCACAATTAAACGTAAATTTGCTGAAAAACTAACTGATCCAACACTGTACAATTATACCACTGAGATCCGGGAACAACAGGTGGAATAAAAGTTTCGCCAAATTATCGAAACCACTTTTACTTGGAGGTGAAACTCGGACGTAAAAATGGTAATAACAGGATGGTAGGAATGGCGGTTCAAAGTCGAACCAGGAAGCCAGTCTTTTAAACTGTGATGGATGATGGATGTTTACAATAAGTCGGTAATAAGTTTACCATGCGTCTTTGTTTTCTCTTCCAAATAAGTTTGGCTGTTTGTTTCATCCTCTGTGATTTCTATTTGTGTTCCCAGATCTCAGCAATTAACTCGGTGAATACGATATAATATAATATAATCAACGACAGGAAATGATGGCCAAAACTATCAAACTAAGATCCAAGTTATATGAAACCGCAATTTCCCATTTAAAGAGTGAGTCAACACTTCAGAGGGGAAAAAAAACATAATTATGTTTTGTATAACAAATGAGAATTTAGAGGGAAAAAAACAAACTTAATCACAGTTGGAGTAGTGATGCAAGATACCACAAAATGTAAAACTGGAAGTTTATTTTTTATAATACATATAACTAATATATGTAAATTATAATGCACGATTTATACTATCTAAATACACTGTACTGTACTGTGTTTTAATTACTATGTTCTGTAATATGAACCAAACATGATGAATTACAACTTCAAAATGCTAAATATCTATATCTATATCTATATAGATATAGATATTTGATATTGTCTTTAGTGGATATCAATATTATCACCTCAATAATTGTTTTTCTTTTCCTTCATAAGGCGAGAAATATCGCGCCCAAGCCTAATCGACATTACTGTATCTTTGACGTCGGACTGCGGTGTCGTTACAGGGACACGGGTTGTCCGCTGTGGTAAGTCAAGTTTCAGGATGGAAGTAGTGACAATGGTCAACTATTTATTTATGGTTTTCTGTCGGTCACTAGATCGATCAGGGCAGTCGGCTGTTGAATAAATCCACCCCCTGTAATTTATACAAAAACATTCAACATTTGAGTAGAAAACCTTTCTGCTTCTTCACACCTTGCTCTTAAAATGGCGTCTGCTATGCTACAAGCCGAAATAACTATTATCTGGTTCTCTACCTTCTTCTCTTTTTGACAGCAGCTATAAATATCACAGCGTGGAGGAGCGCTGAATGAATGCTGGTGTAGGAGTGAAGCGTGTATTAGTTGTACCTGACAGGAGCTCCTCTCCCCAGCGCAGGGCGCAGCAGCACGGTGATGGTGCTCTCCGACTCACTCAGCGGAGAGGGGATGTCTTCATAGTCAAACACCGGGGCTGAGGAGAAGAATTGGAGCAGGAAAAATAAAAAAAAAACAACAACAACAACAACAAAGAGGAGTTACGGCAGAGCCACATAAGTTGAAATACTGCTGAAGGAAACCAGAATTTAATTTTTGCATTTCCTGGGAAAGATCAAATATGTTTTGTTTAGACTTGAGAGTTTAAAAAGACACGTAGCTGCACTTCTGCTTGGATATTTTAGTAATTTATCCTCCCCTATATGAAAAGATACAGTGTGCCATCTTTATTCATTACCCGCACACATCCCCTGTGCACTGTAGTGTGTGGAGGCCTCCCACACAACGCCATTGACTGATGATGACTAGAAACAGCAGCCAACTACAGAGAAAACAAGAGGCCCTTATAATATAATTAGGACAGATCTCAAAGCTGCACAACCTCAGAAAAGCTCTGGGGACAATGAGGTTGAGTGTTCCCATCTCTGTTTACTACGGGGAGTGAATTAACTGCAGTATGTTGTGCAGCAAATGGCTATCCTGGTACAACAGATAAGCTGAAACAAAAAAAAAAAAAAAAAAAAAAGGCTCCAGAATGGAAGTGGAAATGTTTCTGCTTCAGACGCTTGTTGTAAAAATCTGCTTTTTTAAACTGTCAAACCCCCCCACACACACACAAACTCACGCTCACAGACACACGAGCAGCTGAGGTCTGCATTATACATAGAGGAGCGTTTCAGCTGGTGCATCGTGTTAGGTGGTTAAATCCAGCATGAATTACGGGAAAGACTAACAGTGCGACATTACACTTCCATGCTTGAGACCAAATCGGTGTAGGAGCCGGTTGCCGGTTTCCCGCTTGGCTCCTTCCAGACAACACCGCCCGGAGAGGGAGCGCGTGACACTGTAGGTTGAATGTTATACCTTGACAGCTGTCAGCCCACAGAGGCCACCTTCTCGAACCAGATGGAACAGGTACAGATAACAAGAACGGATGGCGAACGGGCAGCATTAACCACAGCGTGGTGTCGCAGCAACAACAAAAGAAAGAAAGTATTTATATATATTTATATCCAGTAGAGCCCAAAGATATTTATAATAATTACACTGATATTTTTCAAATATTAACCTTTACGTAGAGAATAAAAGTCAAACCAAGCGCTATGTTTTGCATCAGCAATAACATGCCTCAGTCATCTACTTCCTGCAGAGCCCAGTGCAGTCACTTCTATCCATGTCTGTTACATCATCCAAAAAAAGTTAAGTTATCATCGTTATTATTATTATTATTATAAGATTATTTTGGCATGTGGATTTAACATCTGGAGATTATGCCGGAGCATCTCTGCAGCACCACAGCTTCACTGCTCATATGTTGCGACACATTTTAAATTTATTGAGAAACTGCAGCTCCTGCAATTTGATCAGCTACTTCAGGTGTTTCTCTACGTGTGTTTCTGCACAAACAGCAGCCACTAATTCACCAGAAGGTTTCTTCAGACTGATGAAATATGTCACTTATCATCCTTCCTAAGCAAATAATCGAAGTCCTCTGATCTGACACCTTCATCTCATATAGCTTTACACAAATGTAGCATCATAACCACCGTAAGCACCAAAACACGGTCGCTAGTCTGTCGCTAACACTACGGGTTGAGCGTTAGCTTTGATTGAACACACAGTAGATCTGTGGATGTATTTATTATCTTTTCCGAATGTATTATCTTCCGCTAATTAAGAGTCTGACAGTCTACTAAAAATAAAGCAAAGACTGATGATGATGAAAATCATATACGTCAAAGCGTATGTTTAAAACGTTGACAATATTGTTCAGTTCCATGTTCCGTTAATTTGTTTATAAAAATGATTTTTAGGACAGAAAGTAGGAAATTCAAGTCAGAGAAAGAGAAAGGTTTTTAAGGTTAGTGAATCTTTGGGTTGGTTCACGGTTACTCAACCTTAACTTCTGAGACACAAAATTCACACTTGAGATCCTCGACAGACGAATATAGACGTAGGTTATGAACAACACAAAAAAGACTCGGAGCAGCAGGTTGCTCAGGTTGCATCATGTTCCCAGCTCAGCTCTCTTAAGGAAGGAGGGAGGAGGAAGTGACTTTCACTTTTCACTCTTTTTCCATGGATTCCTGCAAAAAGCCGAATCATCCAGACACCGCACTTACTCCTCATACGGTTACTGGGAAAACATCACTATAGCATGTGGTGTTTCATCAGAGTAAACACACTGTGAGTAGTGAAACAGCCAGCAGATCCCCCATTTGTAGAAAAGAGTGTTTCACATTCCCCACAGATGCATTTTTCCAGTCTCAAGACTCAAGATCCATACCTGCAACCTTTTCACTTGCAAACGCTGCTCCTCTAATTTCTGAGCTGCTGTGTCGCCTTTGAGTGGTAAACACAGACTCCGTTTGCAGTGATGTTGGCTGAATAAAGCTGTTTTCAGCCAAACCGTTCAAGCTGAACATTCGTGTTCTCTACAATTCAGGTCTGCATCAAACAAAGGCACAGCAGGTCTGCTTGGCTGAAGGAAAATGAGGATCATTTGTCTATAGTCTAAATGTATACACCTAATTTAATTAAGAGCTCTTCAAAAGGAGGGAATTACAAGTCATTACTTCTTTGCTATAGTCAGCACTTCCTTTGAGTTGAGAACAAGGTTTTTTGGGGAAATACAAAGGTTATCTTGAAGTGTTGTTGTCAGCCTCGACCCAATCACAGCGTACACTCATGCACATGACAGCTGATCAGACCACAACAACTGCAGCAGTCTGCGCAAGGCCTCACCGGAGATGTTGGTGGTGATCTCGGTGAGCGCCGTCTGGCCAAACCCCTTGGCGGTTCGGGCGCGGACCGACACCAGGTAGGTGGTTCCGGGATGCAGGCCAGAGAACATGTGGTAGGTCTCGTTCCTCAGTTTGGACACTGTGCGGCGAGGACCCGGCACGTTGATGCCCGGGTCCGACGACTCGATGCTCTGGTAGCTGATCTGGGGACGAGGACAAGACGACACTGAATTAAAACAAGAGGAAGAGTCGACAGCCACGCTAGTAGCTCAGTGAGCGTGAAATTAGGCCCAACGTCGCTTTGAGCTAAATGCTAACACCGGCGTGCTAACATGATCTGGATGACAAAGCTAGCATGCTGGTGTTTAGCAGGTATAATGTTTACCACCTTAGTTTAGCTGTTTAGCATGCTAACATTTTGCTAAATACCACTAAAGCTGAGGCTGATGGGAAAGCCATTTGTTTTACGGGTATTTAGTTACAATTTAAAACTGATGGTGGCGCTAGAGGAAAAGTCAGAGGGTCACCAAAGTTATTACAATTGATGGAGGAAATGCAGACATGTGCAGACTCTCGGACAGGGTCGGTTCGGGCGCAGGTAACAAAACACAGGTGTAACACATTAGAGGCAGGGCAGTCAATCACCATGGAGGGGGAACAAGACAAAGACAGGAAGTAAAAACAGCAGAGGACACACAGGGAAAACTACTTCAAAATAAAACAAGAAATCAACAAAAATCCAAACATAACGTCTAATCAGAGTCCAAATCCCCGGTTGTTAACTCTATAAGCCCGTAGAAGAACGCACAGTATCTGTGATCTGCTTTACTCAGCGTATAGTTTTCTATTCACACCTGGAAGATTGAATTTCACTGGCATTTTATTTGAAACTCTCTCTTGTGAGAAGCACCTCTCAATTAATCTTAGGACTCCTGTAAAAAGATGTCACCTCTCTGCTCAGATCTAATAAATCTCACGCTGCAGTTAGCCGCCGATAATCAGACTCTGTGTCACACTCTTCCTCTACACCGCTGTTGGCCTGATTTTACAGTTTTTCTGGATTAGACGATAAAGCAGAGAAAAACAACAAGACGTACTGAAGATGACAAGTAAGAATGACGACCAGCATGATGTTGTGTGTTTGTTTTTTTTGTTTTGTTGCTATTTGATAAATGTCTTTAACCTCAACCGATTTCATTTAAACTTTTTACTCTCAGGGTGGCATGGCGTTTCACTGGGACAAGCTTCAACCCCCCCGTGACCATGAGCAGCAGGATAATCATTTTCAAGAATAGATGAATAAACGGATGGGTGACATATTTGTTACTGTTTTATTATGTGCAAACTTTTCAATAACGTAATTCATTCTCTTGTTTTTCTGCCTCTCCTAACAGGTTTTATATTTCGTACAGGTAAGTCTTCTTGTGATGTAATTTTGTAATGTTAGTTACCACTTTGCAATGTCTTTGTGTTGAATCGTATTGTTTGTTTAAAATATGTTTACATACAGCTATAATTCCAGGTGACGGAAAGTCTTTTGTTAAAAAAAAAACAAACAAACAAAAAAACAAAAAAGATTGGAAGATTGTTGATGTTGTATAAAGTTCTTCTTTTAATTATAAAGCAGGTCTAGGTTCTATATAAATACTGAAAGTATCAAAACAACACAACAACAAGCTTGAAGTGATTCTGACGTTAAGCTGGCGATCGTTGGAAGTCAGGAAGCCAATATATCATTTCACATGGATAATAATATTAGAGCCCTGTGGGTGTAGTTTGTTTTATTCTGAAATACTGGAGCAATTTAGTCCAAATTTGACCAAGCCACATGAGTAGGCTTCAGTCCATCGTCTGTGGTTGTCACTCAGAAACTGTCTTCCTGTAAGAAGAGAGGCTGACACAAAACCCCCTGTCGTTTCATTGAGCTCCAGATGATTTTTGCTACTTAAAATCACAAACATATAAATCTGTTGACATCAAAACTTCATATAAGACATTGGAAAAGTGTAAAATATTGTCCCTTTAGTGCAAATGTCTGTGTATATATATGTGGTGCTACAGAGGGGAAGAAATACGAGATCGACTGGCGGTGTTTTCTCGTGCAGAGCGCAGTCAGAGGATGAGCTGTCACACAGACACACACACACTCCCATCTGCACAGTCGGTGTATCTGTTGCTAGCTAGCTTAGCGTTGCAGCTCATGTCTGTTCTATTGTTGCACTGGTCCAGCGGAAAAATTAGTCCATTTAATGTATGGATATTGGCACAGAGGAGAGAGTCAGCGTCGTTGCTGCTGCTCAGATCAGAGAACCTCAGCTTCACTGACTGGGCGACCGGACAATAGTTTTTTTCACAAACAGCTCCTGGAGTTTGCAGATAGCCAGCGCTCCTGAAACGACCACAGCCGCAAAGGTTTTACTCAAGGGTCAGGGTTCAGAGGACTCAACCCATCATGCAGCTTTGTGCTTGCGAACGCAATACAGTTCGTCAAGGTTTGTGTGAGAGTCAACAGGCGCCGTCACATTTTCTTAACCAACCAATATCGTTATCAGATTTTTGACTCTCAAACACGGGTGCTGGATTAGATCTCAATAATCCGTCATGCCTCGTGCTCTGTTGTACATCCAGAGCAGTAGCAGTGTGGAGGTGAGAGGCAAGCGCACTTCATCTGTATTCGTACCCACGTTACAGCATAATTCAGTCGCCTGCCTAGTTCCTCTCTTTCCAAACTTCAGCTCGTGAATGGAAACTAGTTTCTCTGCCAATCAGACGACCCGAGCGGATCTCCGCGTGCACTTAAAGAAAAAAGCCATGCTGCAAAGGTCTACGGTTAATATGGGGCCTTCAATAATTAATTAGAAACATTTAAAGTTGCCCCCTTGTGGAGGCATCTCTTAGGCAAATAAGTAATTAGAATGGTTGTCCCCCATGTAATTACAGCCTGAAGTCTGTGCCTCAGCTTCATTACCATATGAACATGTACAGTAAATCTCATGAACTGTGAAAAGTGGGTCCTCCCCACTCTAGTGGCTTAGGCTCATGTGTGTTACGAGCATTTGGGCAAGAAACAGGAAAAACAAGCCCGGGGAGAAATCAAAGAGGGGGAGCAGAGTAGTGTTTAAAGCCTGCAGAGGAGACTTTTCCTTGATTTGAGTCTTTATACCGAAGGAGGATGAATAAAATAGATATTGGCAAGGGTAAAATAACATCCTACACCTGGAGAGGATTAGCGTGTGATGCAAAGGCAGCTGTATCGTTTGGATTGTAGATTTCTTGCGTGACTAACGAGGTATCCTACCTCATACTGTGTGATGAGACCATTGGGCTCGATGGGCTCCTCCCACTTCAGGAAGATCATGTCATCGAGCGGGGTGAAGGTCAGGGACTCTGGAGCGATGCCGCCAGGAACTGCAGCAGGGGGGAAAAAGAAAAACAACCTTCTCTGAAACAAACACTCAGCTCCGGTCTCGAGTTAATGGACTCTTGTGCAGGCATGCCAGGGGGTAAAAACACCTTTGACAGAACGAAAAAGCACAGGGGCCGGGGGAGGGATGGAGGAGGACGAAAAAAACGAAGGAGCAGAGAGACAGAGCTGAAGGGAGGTGATGAAAGGAAACTGTGGACTGGCTTGCTCTCAGCCCTCAGGATGAATTGAGATTCTGGCTTCTACTGTCTGATAATAGAGCACCGTGTCTTGGAGGATGACAGTCGATTTTTCTTCCTTAGCACCTTACTGACAAAGAAACAGCAAAGTAATCCAACCTGTGAACTACCAGAGAACCTTCTCTGCATTTTTTGGGGCTTAATAAGATGCATCTGCTTAAAGGAGAACAGATAGTTTTTGAGTGCAGGACAATTTACTAAGTAATAAATAATCGTCCTTATTGGATTCTTGGCTCTTAGTGATATTAGCATTAGCATTAACAAGTCACGAGATGAGAATTAAAAAGGATCTAAATCTGAGAGAGTCATTGAAATAATATGTGACTACGTCTGATAGTTTTGCACAGGGAAGTAAAAAAAAAAAAGTTTTCATAAAACAGGCTTTGAAGCAGCAGGGACCGCTCTCTCTCTCTCCCCACTGTACGTGACTGAAGTTGGGATGGATAATGAGAGACTGTGGATTATAAAAAAAATAATAAAATAAAATAAAAAACTGGTGCTCACCTGAAATAATTCCAAAATAAACCTGGCTACATCTGTTTTGAGTGAATCTTATTTCCATTATAAAATGTAGGAACATTCAGTTATGCCCTGAACAAAAGTGTGATGTTTTAAATAACGCACAAAGCAGCTTTTACACAGCGTCCCTTCTCTGTTAAAGAAGCTAAATTATGGAATGAAATACCCACTTAAGTACAAAAGCGATTGTTGCTAATAGAGGTGTCATGTCAAAGGAATAATAAAAAAAAAAAAAAAAAATTCAGATTCAGTTTTCTCACATTTAAAGTCCATTTCCTCATTACTGGAAGTTTCTGTTTCGGGCAGCATGTGTGAATAAACGAGCACTCCACCGATTCAGCTTCGAGCTACAACACTGCTGGACTCACCTTCATAGTTTAAAAAAAAAGGATTCAAATTTTTCTTCTTTTTTTTTTTATTTCATGCATTCTTCTTCCTTGTCCAAACCCAGCACCCACCTTACCCATAATGCAACTCTACTGCGGACAGTTTGGGATATTCAGGTATGTTATGCTAGCAGCGGCTAACGTAGCCTTGAGTCGCTAGCTTCAGGCTGAGATATGAGCCGCTGTGGACCGAACCGTAAGGAGACGGTCCATGTTTTGTTGGACAGTTTTTCCGCCCCTTGTTGTTGTTGTTCACCTTTGTTTTCTCTTCCTTTCACATTTGTCTGACCTGCAGTTTTTGTTTTGTTTTTGTACAACCCGTCTGCTCATGTTTCTCGTCCTGTCAGACCTTCCTTTTCCGTGATGTCCCTCTCTTTCTGGATCTCTGCTCTCCGTCTGTGTGTAAGATGTGACTGAATTACCGAACGCTTGATCTTGTAGGAGACAACACCCAACTTCTTTGGCCTGTCTCTCTGCATAAGAAGCTGAAGCTGAGGTAGGCGAAGCCCCTCCCCCCCCCGCCATAGAAGAAAATGCTGCTGCATCCATGAATCCCTGACAGCCAAGGCTGCTCCCACCAAGCGGCAGAGACACAGCGTAAGCAAAGCGCTGCACCGCTGTTTGATTGTTGAGCCCAATAGGAAACAGGCAGGAGGAACTGTCACCGGCTGCGGCTCAATTACTGTAGTTGTGAAGGTGATGGCGGCTCTCCGTGTGACAGGGGGATTGGGGACTGTCAGGTTGTCAGACCGCCATTCAGTGGCTCAAAAAGCAAAACTTTCCATCGGTGTTGACATTCAAACTATCAAGTAAAGTCAGCGCAAAACAATCAGGCTTGTTTTTTGACATATAGTGTTTCAACTTGTCACTTCCTGACCAGTTAAATCTAATAAATAAAATTAAAACCCCATTAAAACTCTCTATGTTATTCCATTTATGTAAATGTATTTCCTTCTGCCCACAAGACAGCAACGTGTAGGTTGTAGATAATTAAGCGCACTCCCTGTTTCTCTCCCGTATCTCCTCCACTGCTTGTTATTTTCGAGTGTTGCTGTAAAATTGAATGCAAAGCGATATTACATTTTTTTTTTTTTTTTTTAGCAGAAAACCAAAATGAATTTTGAAGATGCAATAAAAATGCTGCCAGTTTCATATCATAGCTGCCATTCCCTCTCACTCTCTCCGCCCGGTCAAGAATATCCCTGAGTGGCTTTCAATTACATTGAAAAGTCTTGCTTATTCTACATAACAATAAGTGTTTGACCTTCTGTGCTTCCGCTCTCTGGGAATTTGCATTAGAATGTGCCTAATCTGCTGATGTACACAGGAAAATATTAATACAAAGATAAGCAAAATCATTTTGCCATTTTGCTAGCGGCCACGGCCCGAGCTGATTACTGTTCCACTGGTCTCCATTTAAAAGGCTGATCTTCCATTTAGTTATGCTGATCCAGCTTATTTTGTAAGTCAATATTTGTGGAGGTTTTTTTTTGTTTTTTTCCGCTGGTACTGGGATGACTAAAGGCATGGATTTGTGTAAGAAGTGCACAATAATTATCTGAGCATGAAGGAGTGTGCATAGACAACTAGGAATTTAAGAAGTTCTGAGGCCTGAGCTGAGTAACTATGACGATACAGAGCTTCAGTGAACACATAAAAACATCCCTGTTCCGCACAGTGATGGCGCTGTGTGGCACAGAGGTATAAAAGGTATAAACCGCCCACTCACTGTCCTCTTCGGTCTGGAAGGTGACCTCTCTGCTCTCCTTCTTTCCTTCAGGGTTGGCCAGCGCCAGCCGGACGTGGACGGAGCGGAAGGGCGGCAGGTCTCTCAGCGTGAAGTGAGACGTGTTGCGTTCCACGGACAGGCACTCTCTGACGGTGGCGTTGTTCCCTCCGCTGCCCCCTGTCGGCATGGAGTAGCGGTAGCACAGGGACAAGGAGTAGGTGTGACAGCGGGTGAGGTTGTAGCCCAGCGGCTCCCACTGAAGGGCCAGCAGCCGCGGCTGGATCTCTGTCGCCGTCAGGCCCCGCAAGGCGCGCATGGGCTCTGTGAGGGACAGAGAGCGGAGATTATATCAGTGCAAACAGTGAGCTCATATTTACCAGCTTGTGTAAAAGATACCAAAGGGATCAGAGAGGAAACACTGTGAGGAAGAAGCATTTTGTTCCTCAGCTCTTGTAAAGTAAAGAAATATCCACATTTAAAACCAAAGCTACAAACTGGGAAAATCCATGAGTCTGCATGTGAAATCTAAAACTAAAACATTTGAGATAACAGATCCATCTGCTGATGTGACCATGAACTTTATCTTTTACATTAGATGTAGAACTTTCTTGTATTTTGTCAGTACAGAAGAGAGTAGAAGCAATATTGTAAGAAAGATGAAATAAAAATAAAGTCCCTGAGCAGTCGCTTCTTCCAAAATGACACACTGGTTAATCAAAATTAGTTATACCACATTGTACACATTTGCCAATGAAGCCCATGAGATGTGGTCGAAAGCTAGTAAAAGTGTCCCAAGCTAGAGAGTGACGTTTTAAAGCAGCAATAATTGATTTTATTGGCCGCTCGGGGAAGAAGCTGAAGTCACGTTGCCATGGTTTAATATTGTCATGAGGAACAGGTTTTGCGTTAGCGTTAGCAGTAGCAGTAGTGATAGCAGTAGCAGTAGCAGTAGCAGTAGTGATAGCAGTAGCAGTAGCAGTAGCAGTAGCAGTAGCAGTAACAGGAGCAGTAGCAGTAGCAGTAGCAGTAGCAGTAGCGATAGCAGTCACTGGCACCGGAATGAATTTGGAGGCTCGTCTCTGGAGACAAATTTAAGTCCAATCAAAGTTGTTTTCGTTCTGGTTTTGGTCTCCACTTATACTCAAGAAGAAGAGAAAAATGTCTGCCTCTATAACTGCTAAATGCTCCACTATGTTCACCAGCTCGTTGCTAACTGTGTCTGTCTGCTGTTTCGTGTACCGTACACAGAGCAGAGCGGGTCTTTCACTATCAACAGCTGCCTGCTGGGAAAGAGGACGATGACGGTGATCCAAAAAAAATGCCGCGCAGACCTAAAGGGAACTGCAGAGTTGCTGATAATTCTCTGCGGGTTCATTTCTGCAAGCGAGCCCTTTAACATTACACATACTTATTGGATCCATTAATATAACAAGACTCGGTCAGATCCTAGTATATGGCCGGACTGCGTCGTAGGTTATTTGCATTCTGCCTGGAGTCAGCTGGTTTTCAGGCCTTTATCAGTTCGCTGCTCTCCTCCTCCTCCTCTCCGTGCTCACACATATACGGCGTTTTAATACAGCTGAACTCTCAATAAAGCTGTTTTTCACTCACATGTTTGTCTGTTTCTGTCGTCGGACAGTGAAACGAGTATGAAACAGTGACGGAAACACGGCCCACTGAGACTACGTGTTCCCCAACGGTTACTTCCTGCTGCTAAAATGCAGATTCTTATAACCGTGACCTCATCTGAGAGGAATCACCGTAGACATTAAGTTACAGAATGTGCTGTAACTTTGGCTGTAGTTACTTATTCACGTCTGTGTCAGCTGCTGCGTGGTCGAGCTCAGAACGGTGTGTCTGCGGAGGGAAAGCCTGACCTCATGTTCGAGGGGTAACACTGCCGACTCTCTTCTACAGGAAGTAGCTGAGGTTTAGTTGCTAGATTTGTTGCAGGGTCCGAAGTCGGTTAATCCGACAACAAAGCCGTTAATTGGCAACGCTGCTCGTTTGCACTAACAACCAGTGGTGTAACCTTATCGCTCAGGATATCCGTCAGTCACTCAGCGACAGTTGAGTCTACAGGGCTGGAACTGCTGCTGCAAGTCAAAGCCAAAAATGCTTTTTACATGAGGGGGAATCTGCAGGTTGATATGATTGTAATTCATAGCCAGTAGTTGATGAGGGAGTTGTTGACCCACAGGATGAAGTTAGGGCGATTTAAGTAGAGTTAAGTAAGCATGAGATTGATGTATCTATGCAAGGATTGCACTGATCAACGGGGATTTACTCATCGATCTACACTCCAACCATCTCCTCTGGTCATGAGCTTTGACTGAAAGAATCAGTTCACAAGATGCAAGGATGTCCACGTATGGAGAAGGACTGTGGAGGAGAACCACTGTTCCTTTACACTGAACAGAGCCCGCTGAGGCACTTGGGACTTCTGCTCAGGATGCTTCCCTGACCGCAGCACGCCGGAGGGACCGCGTATCCCAGCCTGCCTCAGACTGCCTCGAGATCTCCCGACAGGATGTGCCTGGGGGAGACAGATGTCTGGCTACTTCGCTGCCACATCCACATCCGCATAGATAAGCAAAAGAAAATGGATAGATGGAAAACCGTGATGAGTTTATCTCTAGTCAGAGGGGATGGGATGCTTGTTTTCTCCTGCAACACAATTTTGTGATTGATGTTGACAAAGCAAGTGTATATTTACCGAGAAAAAAGTACCCGGTACAGTTTAAGAGAGGATCACTGATGGGGAAAAAGGAAGCAGCAACAGTTGCACCTCGAGGTTAGCGAGAGGTGAAAGGAAGAAGTAACAGACAGTCTAGTACTGTCCTCTCTCCTAACGTCAATGAGGGTCAGCGGGAGACCGCTGCATGGCTCTGGCAGAGCGTCATATGTGAACAGACGGTGCCTAATTACTGCTGTCATGTGTGAATGTTGTGATTGCAGATGCCCATGTCCCTGTCACGCAAAATGTCCAGTTTCACACTGGGAGGGGAGAAGGGGGGTTATTTCTGTCCTGTAGCCTGGCCTGGATCTACTGCTGAGACATCAGATAAACCGAGAGGAGGGCAATGCCTTCATCATGGCGCAGACCGGCGGCTGGACCGGTGGAAGCGACAGCTATAGCCCCGCCGCATCGCTAAACATAGATCAGAGCCGCTACGAGAAATAATGAAGCAATGTCACGGAGGAGACATGAGCTCTGAGGGGGACAGAGGTGCGACAGCAGAAGGAAATGTCTTTAGAGTCCTCGCTGATTTGAAAGATGTTTCGTTCTCCAAGGCGGGAAGTTTGGCTGATTTGTGTTTTCACAGTTGATACCTACACAAGCTAAAACCTCTCCAGGGAACAGTAGCGATCAATCATAGAATAAAGATTTAATTTAAAAAAAAAACAAAAAAAAACTGTATCATACCCTTCATGTCACTGTCGGATTTTTTTTTTGGCAGTGTCAGGCCCGTGCAACCGTCTAATCCAGCTAAAACCCGGTCCGCCACCAGAGGCTCGCCGGCTGAATGTTCAGTTTCTGCTCCACATGCCATTACTCATCATTACAGCGGCACTGCAGCAGGCTCCGTCCTGCCCTCTCCACCCTCCAGTCCTCCACCAGTCCTGCCCCAAACTGACATTCAGCTTGATTAGCCTAATCAAAGGGATTAGCCTGAGGCAGGGGGGGGGGGATACGGAAGCTGGACAAGAGGTGAGTAGGGATGAATGAGGGAGACTCCCCGTGGGGTCTGCACATTTCATCTCACCCTCCTCATCTTTAACAGCTGCCTGAGTGAGCTGCCACCGAGGCCTGCCGCTCCCGCCAGGAGCCATGTTGGAATCATGATGGACTATCGGCGCACGCCCTCATACTAACCACTGACACCGCACCAGCTCTCCACTGCTGGAACTTCTATTTTTTAGAAAAATGAGTTTCTGCAGGTGTCAATACGTTGAAATTCAACTTCTAGGATTTCAAATCATATCGATCGAGCAAAGAATTCCAGATGTAGTAGTTACATGAGTCTTTAAGCACTGTCAGGATAATTGTATTTTATTATGACTTTAGTCTTACAGGTAAAAGGAGTCTCTCGTGTTTCAGCCGCTCTGCTAATGGAGGTCGGTGCTTTCAGTGGCCTGAACAACTGAACCCGAATGAAACACCGGAGCACACGAGTGAGTTTAATGATTAGGTGCAAACTTTAGTCTTTAGTATCTCCACACGCTCGTGCAATCGCTGTGAAACAATTTTCTATTCCAGATGCAGAACGCCAATTTCTAACGCTGCAAAAAAACAGTCTTCCGAGGATTTGACAAGCACTTGATTCTAAGTAAACCGAGGCCTTCAGATGACTGGGCTGACAGTAGCATACATCCTGCACTAACCAGTTTTCAGCAGGATCACGTCATTCTCCCACAAACAGAAAAACACGCCATCAGCAAAAGGTGCTATAATCTCAATCTCAAAATTTCACACAGGAAGCGTTAACGCTACGGCACTTGAATGGCACTTCCCCAAAAACCGCCTGTCTGTCGCCACACGAGAAGCATGGACACTGGAGAAAGAAAAAAAACGGGCACGTCATTCGTTCAGCATCCGAGCCGGGCCTCCGTGAGGCCGGCCACTCTGGACAATGGCGCCAGGGGAGGGAAAATCCTCCGCACCGGTAAGTATGAAATGTCACACTCTCAACGACTGTCCAAAAAAGAGGAGTCTTCTCTGCTAAGAGAAATGTCTCTCTGTGACACATTAGGGAGACAAATTCATCCAGAGTTTTGTGTCACTGGGCCTCCGCTGTCTGCCGCTTTCTCCCCAGGGATGAAGCTTCAGATCTGAGCAATGGGAGTAGACAGGAGGTGGGCGAGTGGGAGACACTGACGAGAGCGGATCAAAGAGTGTGGCAGGTGACAGGGGCGTCATGCTGTCTACTTGACAGAGCGGCGGGGTGTCTTTTTTCACCCAGACGAGAAGCACCGTGGGTAAAACACAGATGAGAGGTTGTGAGAAGGGTCCGGCCCCCGCCTGCATGTTTGTTCCTCACGTAGCGAGAACCTTAATACCACGCAAGCTCTTCAACTGGATTCTCCTCTACAGCGAGGTTCAGACCAGTCGTGTTAACCCACAGGTGTAGCGCTTCAGCTCTGCATCCTCACACGCAAACGTGCGTTTTATTACGGCTCAACCATCAGACACCTGCCGTGGCGCAATCACAACAAAACAAACCTTGTGTTCTCAGTGGCTGTGGGCGAACTACAAGCTGTAAAGTGACGCGCCAAAAACGGTTTGATGCAGTTTCCAGCTGCAGCTCGGGTGAATCTCGGAGCAGGAACAGACTGTGATTTCTGTGTCTGTGAACTGCAGGAGGAACCAGATGGGTCTTCTGTTTGTTGTGTTGTGCCGGTGCTTTAAGTCGTCTGTTTGCTGTTTGCACTGGTGGTGTCACAGTGACTCATCAAAACGTCACATGTATTATTACACTTTCTATTTAGGGCTCAGACTCTCCCGCTGACATTTTATTCTGAGACATACTCATTGACTGAGCAATAAAAAATGATTCAGTATTAAAAAGATTAAATAACTAACTAATCAATTAGTCATTCAACTAATAATAAACAATGGTTTTGAACTCTTTGCTCTCCGCTTTATTGACAGGGTTTTGGCTTTGTCTCTGTGCATTAACTGTAAGATGAAGTTAGGCTGCTCAGAAATACTAAATAAAATAATAGCTGTTTTTTAATTCCCTTTATTAAGAACAGTGCTGTATAAATAAAGTTTATTATCATTATAAAGTTTATTTCCATGAGAGGTTCTGTACATATTGTGTGACGGTTTAAATTTAAGAAACCCAAATTGTATTTCAGTTGTTTTGTTTTTGCCTTCATGTCCACAGGTTACACAAATGTATGTATATGAACGTACAGTATATGTTCTGTCAAACAGGACTAAGAGTCTACAGCCATGTTACTGTCTCTGTGAGGCTGTACTTCACACAGTGCTGTGTATTGACTGTAATGACCAATTTCCAGTTACCAACGTTTCTCTGTTACTCGTGGCGTATTTTGCTGCTCCATCTTAACCCTGTTAATTTAGCTATTTTCTTCATTACGGCGGCTAATTACGCGCTGTGTATTTGAACTTGCACCAGTCGAGCTCAAGCCCTCACGGCTCTCCGCCACAGTTGTTTACACACTGTTCAGATCCGCCGGTTACTTTAGCTTAGCAGTTAGCGACGGCTTCTCTCAGCCTCCCTCTCACTCTCCTGCTCTCTTTTCTCTTGTTTATAATCTCCATCTAAGTTTACCGTGTTAGCATGGTGAAAAATTTCTAATTAGCACTAAACACAAAGTACGACTGAGGCTGATGGGAATGTCATTAGTTTTGACCACATAATTAGATGACATTCATCCTGGGGGGCAGACATAAATGTCAGAACCAAACTGTATGTCAATCCATCCAATAGTTATTTACATATTTCAGTCTAGACCAAAAAGGTGGAGCAACCACAACATGTATTCATAGTAAAAGGCAGAAAGCTAATATTCATGCATTTTATTACTAGTGTTGCTTTTCTTAGGTTTTGCTACTACAGTTCCCATAATGCAATGAGTGATGCAAATATTACCATGGAGTCAGCAACTGGTTTTTCTTTATGTTTGGGCAAATCATCGCTATGAAAAGTCATGCTACATTAGCTTTTAGCGGCTCCTGTTTCCACAACAGACACTTCTATCAAGAAACATGACACCTGTGCGCCTCATTCTGTCGTGTTTGTGTTGTGAGTCTGAGAAGAAGAGAGGTGTGAATTTTGTTGCAAGTTGTGTTAATATTCTGTTTCCTCAGCTTCTTGAATGTGCACATTCGCTGCTTCTCTCGGTTTCGTATTATCGTAAATTAAATATCTTCTGCTCAGACAAAACCTTGTCACCTTGGATTTTGAGAATGTGTGATAAGCATTTTTTTTTCTCTCCACTTTCTGACATTTATAGACTAAATGATAAATTTAATCCCTTCAAAAATATAATGACGAAAATAATCGTCCGTTTCTGCCATAATTAAGTCTTCACATCATTTTTAATACATTCAAGTTTTAGCAATATTTCATACAGGAACAATATCTGGAGGCGAGAATATTGTCAGTGACCGAGGAAAACCTTAATGCAGGGGTGGAGCTTAGTAAGGATAAAATTAAAATTGTTAACTCCTCAGTATTAGCTTCCTCCTCTTCTGCCTTTTTAACCAGGCTTTAATCTGAAAAAAAAAGAAGCTATTTAAGTCTCGCCCACTGAGGTTTAACTCAACCAATGAGATTATTTCTGGTGCCAGCGCAGCTCTGTCTCTGTGTTTGTAACTAAAGCTCCAATTTGCTTCAGTGCCACAGATCCTATCTAGATTTTTGGTTGAATGATTCGATGCTTGATCTGACTCACCTGCACACTTTGTCCTGCTGATCAGAGGCGGCCCAGGTGCTCCGGTGCCCCCCTCCCCGGGCCGGGTGAGCAGGACGCTGATGCGGTACTCTGTGTCCGGCTCCAAATGCCAAACTTTATAGGTGAGCGAGCCCACGCCGTGAGTCTCCGTCCACGTGGACTGGCTGGCTCGGTACTGGATTTCACGCCGGATGACCGGCCCGTCCCCCACGATGGAGTTCGTGTTGAGCTGGATGATCAGATAGGTGGGGCCTGCCCGCAGGAGCTGAGGGGGTGCAATCGGAGTCGGGGGCACTACAATAAAGAACATGATGTCATGATATATCTGAATGTATAATCCTATTAGAATAAAGGTTTTCGGTGCTGTTTATACGTGATAACACGTGAGACAACAGAGGAATACAGATGAAAATCTGTCCTTGAAAACACTGATGAAAAACAGTCAAACGCTGCAATTTCCAGCAGAAAAGAACCACATCATGAGAGCAAAGGAGACGTCAAGGATTTCTGTCATGGATTGTCTCTTTTTTGTTTTATAGTTTCAATAACATTATTTCTGCTCTGCTAGAGCAGTGAGTCATAAAAATCTTTTAATCACATCAGGATTATAGGAGAGAGAGACACACACACAGGGGGGGGGCAGACAGAGAGATAGAGAGAGAGAAAGAGAGAGAGACACTTGAATGTTGCAAATTCTTGATGTTCATTCTGAATAGGAGCTTATTTGCATGAATAATTGCATAATTAATTCTTTCCTCCCTGCACATAAGAAACTGAGCCTTGATGGACAATATGACCCTCATCAACCCCGCGCACATCCAATGAACTCATCAGATGGTGATGTGTGTGTGTGTGTGTGTGTGTGTGTGTGTGTGTGTGTGTGTGTGTGTGTGTGTGTGTGTGTGTGTGGACAGACAGACGGCTGTTGACAGGTGCAGAATGTTATTTTTCATTTACATAAAGGAATAATTTTGCTTTTTTTTTTTCAAAAACAGACTTGTTAGATAATTATTATTAACTTAAAGTGCTTTACAGTGAAAGCCACATTCACACAGACGACTCATACTGCACCTCTACCGCACGTGCACACGCTCACACACTGACGGAACAGCCATCAGAGGCAATCTGGGGTTCAGTATCTCGACCAAGGACACTTCGACACTGGGGGGGGGGGGCCCGGGATCGAACCACCGACCTTCTGATTACTGGGCGACCCGCTCTAGCTATTGCTATCAGCTTTTCTTTTAGAGAGTGAGCCGTCCGTGGAGCCAATGATTCAGCCTAGCTAAGAATAAACAGTGGAGGACCCATACAGAAAGAGAAATGAAAATTAGTTTCATGCTGGAACTATTTACAGTAGAGTATTTCTGTGCAGCATCTTCATCTACAGCGCCACCTGTGGACAGAGGGGACACCAAACCTAGAAAGCAGCTTAAACACAGAAGACACAGTATATTAATGGAGTGTAAGAAGGCATATTTTTCTTTAACATGGGCTGTCAGGCTGGCTCTCGCCCTGCTGTTCTCAGTTTTTATGCTCAGCAAGGCTCCATGTTGCCATCTCAGTGGTTTTCTGGCAATATTTGGTGACTTTCAAGACCCCGGCGACGAATCTAACAATTTTTTTTTTTTTGGAAAGGCAATATTTTTCAATCACTGTGTCCACTCAACTTGTTTACTGTGGCTCTGCACCTTTTTGTACTGACTGTGCTCAGTGAATTGGGGGTGAAATCAGCGGCACGTTCAGTCACCACAGTGGCCAACGACAAACTGTGAATGTGTCCACCAGCATAAACACACTATCGCTATCCCCCCCGTCGTCTGCCTGGGAAACTGAAATAACTTCAGGGTTTAACTTGGTTTTATTTTTTTCAGGTGTTCATTCACTCTGGTGTTCTACAGTCGGTAAGTAGAGGCAGATGTAGATGCATATTAATGTGGAGGGGACGATAGCAGCAATTATAGCTGATAATAAGCTCGTTACAGTCAGTTCACCTTCGTCTGACCCGTGTTTTTCAAAATGCTCTCAGTCGTTTAAAATCAGTGAATGTCGTGGAAATGCTCATCACTGTGTAATGATGTCATATGTGTCATATCTATGTAAAAAAGCACATCTAGCAAATTTTCAACCTGTTTGATGGCAAGATAAAAGCATGAAAACTTTCAAAATAAAGCGTACACTTTACTTCACACCTTTTTTTTTTTCTGTGGACAATTGTTTGTTTTTTTTTGAGTGGCTGAAATATGTTTGTTTGTTTGTTGCTGACCCCGCCCACAACAGCACACCACTCAGCTTCTAAACTGGCAGCACGCTGATCTGAATCTACTGCAGGTTACACACTGACTAACGATAAGTACCTCACACAACCCCACATCAAATCACCAGAACTATCACTTTCACATACACACATGAGATTGGTACTAATCGCGCTCTCTGATAACCATATTTCCCAAAACGTTGGAATACGCCTTTGGCCTGAGTGTTTGCTAAACTGCTCGCATGTTCCTGAACGTAGCTCACCTCTGACAATGAGTTCTCCAAAGTTGGAGACGGCGGCCCCTCTGGGGGACAGGGTGATGCAGCGGTAGAGGTCCTGCTCCCCACGCTGCGCCTCCACCTGGAAAGTCGCCATAAGACGCTTGTGGCTCAGCCGTGACAGCAAGGGCGTGTCCAGCACCACGCCGTTTCTCCGCTGACAGCCACACAGAAAGAGAGAGAGAGAGAGAGAGGGAGAGAGGGAGAAATCAGCCTCGGGCTCCCTCAGCAATCCAACCACATGTGCAACTGAAAGACTATTCGAGTGATGAAAAAAGAGGGGGGGGCAGGTTGAGGAGCAGACAGGAAGACAAAGGAGGGTTGGAATTAGCTGCACGGGAGGGCAAGATAATAAGTGCGTGATAAATGTCACAGGTAACAATAATGTTTTGGTGACACAGGCCTCCTGGGTTGTTGTTTCCAGCACAGGGGCTGACATCTCCTCATCTCTTGCCATGCTAATGTGTCAGCACTCCAGGCAAACTGGCAATTGGCTCAACCAGTGGAACAGGAAATCAGAAGACAACACTCTGCAATAATCTGTTCCAGGTGCGAGCTACAATATATGCAGCTCTCGCACAGAATAAGCAGATTATTATGTAAAATGTCGCCTGCTCATGCTTTTCACAAGTAAGTGGGTTTGACTTCCGCATGTCTGCATTGGTTTTGGAGGATAAGGGGGAAAAAATGAAGTGTTAGTGTTGGAAAATAGGAAGTTAGATGTACAGTGGATAGGCACCGCTGCCTAAAGCTACAGATTAGACCTTATTTTACCTTTTAGCTTTGGAATCAATATAATCCGTCTCCTCTGTCATATGACGTCAGAGCTTTAAAAATGTTTTTTTTTGTTTCGTTTTTAACACTTACTTGTTTTTTGGTTTGAAGTGACTCTTCAGCGTAGAGCCTGCACACTTTAAAGACCACCTGCAGGCTGTTAATGCAAATAACTGCTTCCCTTTGCCAAGCCCGCTGCCATTCTTGTCTGGCATCGAGCCCTGCATCATATCGTAATTAAGAGTTGGTGCAATGACTAATTCAGCTTTGGACTCAGAGCACGTTGATGTTAAAGATCTAAATAGCATCTGAGACAGCCGTCTGCAATTTGGGCCAGAGGACAGCGGAGGAAATATGATGCTAACTGATTAAGAAACATTATACTAACAATTTATTTGGACTACCTAAATAGAAAGAAGAGTGCAGGAGAGCAGCTTCAGGCTGGTCCAGAGAGGACCTCCACGGCGCCAATGAGATCAAAGAGAAAGCAGCAATTAGCAGACTCAGTGTTGGTGATCAAACAGGCCTTGAACAACAAATGGAGGAACAGAAGGCAGTAATGGTTTGTGATATATCTCTATTTTCTGCTGTTACCAAGTTTCCTTTTTTTTTTTTCTTAATGAGAAAAGCAGGGAGGAGTTGAAGCGAGAGTTGACTTAGGCAGAGAAGTTCTCCGCAGTCTCCTGTCAAATTATAAAAGACAAGCCTCGTATTGTTTGTTTGCATCTTCCCTACGTGGGTGTGTGTGTGTGTGTGTGTGTGTGTGTGTAGCTCTGTCAACAAATTTGCAAACTGTGAAACTGATAAAAAATGGCTCTTTCACATGCCGATGATCTTCAAAGGCTTCAATTCAGAGAAGAGAGAAGGGGGTGTGAAATAAAATCAGGCGGAAACACAAGGGAAGGATCACCACGTATACTGAGATCTCATTTGCAAAGCGCCTTCTCTCTGCTGCCATCATTTCAAAAGCACTTAGATGTGCGGGCTTCAAGGCCAGAGGAAGAGTGGAGGCATTCAGGGATGGATTTTTGAAGACTAATATTAGCTCATATTCAAACTAGGAAAATTGAAACTATTTTCAGTCGCTGCATGAGAAAAAAAAAAAGACTTTAGGGGCTTTAGTAAACTAAATGCCATCACAATCAAAAAGCTACAAAAGCAGAGGTGCAAAGTTAATAATCCTCCAAACTCTCAAATGACTCATTTCCCCACAACACCACAACTCAGAGTCACAAATGTACTCCATTATTTAACAATATCAAATTACAGTACTTAGTAGTATTACACTAACACTTAAGATAATGGCTCCCATTTTCTTTAAAGGTCCCCTATAATCTAAAGGTCTCTGTCCATGTGTAGTGTGATTATAGATCAGGTCTAGCTTCTATATTAATACTGTGAAAGTATCAAAGCCTCAGTCCACAGAGAAATGCACACAGCCTGTATTCAGAAACTGAGCCTTAAAACCAGCCGTCAGGACTTCTGGAACTTTGTGATGTCACAACAAAGCAGTCACCAAGCCCCGCCCACCTGGACCCACCATCCAAACCTTGCAGGATTTGGTTTCTCTGAGTGTTTTTACCTGAAATCTGCTTTATTTTTATTGGATCACTCAGAAAACACTCTCAGCCAATCTGAAGAGAGACTCAGAGCCTCCTCTCTTCTGATTGGCTCACCGACCTGTTGTTACTAGAGCTCCAGAGAGAAGCCTGAGAGAGGAGATGTAAAACTACACTGAGATGGTTTCTGGTTCTTAAAACCACAAATATATCTTCTCATGGATCAAAACAGTTAATCACAAGGTCAGAAGAGGTGATTCCAGCTTTTTCCCTCAGACAATTACATTTTGGGATATTAACAGAAAGTTTGTGTCGTGCTTTGCCGTTCGGGGAATTGTGGGAAAAAGTTTTTAAAATACAACGGACAAAGTTGATGCAACAGAAGATAAGATATCCTGACTTGTAGTCCCTTGAATGGATCTATTATCCTACATTTCCAATATTGCAACACAATAATATCATTTCTTGAAAGATCCCATAAGGGAGATTTCCATGTCTTTTTTTGTGTAAAAAGCAGATTTAGGTTCTATATCAATACTGTGGAAGTATCAAAGTGTCCAATCAACACACAGTCTGTGTGATATAAAACTACATTGAGGTGGTTTTTGGTTCTTAAAACCACAAATATATCTTCTTATTGATATCAAAACTTCCAATAAAACACCAGAAAAGTGTAAAATATCGGACATTTAAACCCTCAATGTCTGGTTAATGTGCACATATTTAAAATTCCATGCCCCAGCTTGTAGTGCAGGCTTTTAAATAAAAATATTCTAGTGTCCAAGCCCCAAGATATGAAATGATATGTCACTTCAATAATCATTTCCAAATGTAGAACAAATTTCCATAAAACCAGAAAAACAAAATAAGAATTAATGTGTGTTTCCATCCACTGCTGTTAATGTGAATATTCAGAGATTCCATTCATGAAAACATGCATAAAATAATAGAAAATAACACTTACAAAAGACATTAAACAACACTTTCACAGGCTGAGTAGTCCTGTTCATGATCAGTAACATTATGCTCAAGTATAAAAAGGGTTGAATGTCCCTTTAAGTGTCGACAGATTGTAGATTTCATCTTTGGGTTTCAGTCAGCAACACAACCCCCGGCTGGGTCATCGTCACTGATTCTGAGTGGGCTCCTGATCATATATGGCGGGAAATATCACGAACCTTGGCCTGAGCTGAAATCAAGACTAATGCAGTATAACCTGATAACGGCCTGACCCGACAGATGTGGGATCCTGTTTCATAGATTCAGGATTTCCCCCACGCAACATCTGGAACATCTCGAGACGTCCAGACAAGAAGACTGACAGCTTCTACGGGCCGGTCCATGATGGTGACCCACAGGAGCGCAGAGGAATCTACTGGGCGTAACTACAGACACCATGCTGATGCTTTGTGGTGCAAAGGTCAGGTCAGGTCACATCTTCTAACTCTAACCATTTCTGGCAAACCTGGTTAGGATAACTGCCCCTTCCCCTGAAACAGATCATCAGAACAAAAATGTGCTTGACATATTCTGTTGTGTCCAAAAAGCAGCACAGGGGGAAAGCACTTAATAATGCAACTGCAACAAGGACCTTTTTGACTTTGGATTAAAATGCATCACTGCATAGTCAAAGAGAGTGGGTGCTGGTAAGTGAATGTTTTATTGTGGGGGAATATGTTATCTGTGGGGAGGAATATTCTTTTAACTGGTTTAGACTTAGTCACAGTAAGAAAAGCTCACGTTAACAACAGCCTGAATGAGACTTTAATGGGAATAAATCCAGCAGCCAATCGTGTAAATGTAACGACAGTGAGCTGCTCCGGATGAGGCCGTCAACTAAATGCCAAACATGCAAAAACATCTTTTCTATCTTTTCCGTTGTGTTGCTTCTTCTTTCATACAGCCCCGCAATCATCCTCTGATATCCAGGTGCTGAGATGTTGGCTTGACTGTTCAAGCAAAGATAATAAATAAAAAGAAAATAAAAATAAAAAACGCACATACATATACGCACACACTCTCTCCTTCTCACCTCCAGGAGGAAGGGCTCACTCTCAGAAACTTTGCCTGTGGCGACACACTGGAACGAGGCATTCTGCCCGGCATTCACCTCCACGTCACCCAGCCGAGAGAAATGAGGCACCTTGTCTGTGGAAAGGGACAAACACACACACACACACACGCACACACACACACACACACACACACATACACAGTGATGAAAGTGGCACATCTGGAGCTGAGCATCACTGTCTAAATATATTAAACACACAGATGTGAATTGTAATTTATTCAGAGCTTGTACAATAACGACACACCCGGCCCCAGACGCAGCTGCACAAACATGGATGCATGCATACCATAAAGTACAGTCACGCATAACGCACATACAGACACATGACCACACTGTGTGTATATATATATATACATAACCTGCAAAGACACTTTTCTGAACAACTCATTAAATCTGTAATGATGTAACTTAATGAATTCTAAAATATCAACTAAAGCTGTTTTGGCACCAGAATCATCTCACACCATTAGCTTTGGTTTCCCTCTTGTGTTAATAAAATGCAGGTCATAAGGCTGCGAATGAGACTAAATAACTTATTAAGACAGACGTATTTTGACGATTACACCCACACACTTGCCACACACACACACACACACACACACACACACACACACACACACACACACACACACACACACACACACACATTCTCCATTC
The DNA here is from genome assembly GCF_002260705.1 of Seriola dumerili. NCBI lineage: Eukaryota > Metazoa > Chordata > Actinopteri > Carangiformes > Carangidae > Seriola > Seriola dumerili. Next base: position 2,406,194 of record NW_019174528.1, on the reverse strand, counting down.
AGTCTGACAGAGACACAGTTGCCTAGGATCACAGAAAGACATTGTTTTTCTTCAGCATCAAATGCTAGACTCTCCCGGCATTAGGAAACTTCTGTATCTTTAGAGTCTGACTTAGTTTTACAGTCTTTTTGTTTCGATGACAGTTGGAGAATGCTGCTTATTATTACTCTATCATGCAGTTTAATAAAATATGAAGCAGCTAAAGCTGAGGGGTAATTTTACCAAATGAGCAATGCTGTGTGCATGCTTAGATAGACATGCATAAGCAATGTGTGTCTGTTGAAACGTATATGCATTCTGTTTGTAAAATGATGAACCCCCCCAACAGTTAGTCACACTACTCTCTGCCAATACACAAAAAGCATTGCATTTGTTTACTGTAATGTGTGCAACACCATATGGTAGCCCCTACGTAATACACCCACAGTGTTGTTGTTAAATATAGGGTACCATATTTTCAGGTCATTTATTAAAGGGAATTATTTGTACACAAACTACATCTAAATTTACATTCGGTGTTTCTCACTAAAACCCACTGTACTTTTTCCTGAAGTCTAACGAGGTCATTTGCAAAAGCAGTTTTTTTTAAATATTTTAAAGCCTACATTGTTTACATCCATGTTTTCTAACTAGCTAGCAGTCTTCTTCTTTCCTTGATCCTAGGCCCGAGTCAGGCCCATGTACTTCCACATCTAGGTAGAGACCAGCTGTTATCACTGTGGAAGCATGTAGTACGGGCCGGATTTCTTTTTGCTGTATCTGGGCACCAGCTGCTGAGTGGTGGAATAGCATGGAACAATTAGTAAAAAATATGCAGAACACAAGATAACGAATAAAGAAACTCATCAAAACCACTCCTGCATAACACTTCTAATTCTAACTCCACCGTTTTTTGGAAAATTGTTCAACTAATACTTCGCAAAATTCACAAAATCAGCTGAACCTGTTTAAAAACCATATATACGTTAAGCACCATTTGTTTCTTCTCTGGTCATAGTCAGTTCTCTTCATTCTGATTTCTGGTTCTGCGACTTTACTGCCAGATAGTTGTCATTTTCAGCTCTGTTGTGATCAATAAGCAAGTAGCAGAAGACAATGAAAGATTTCATATTTCCAGTATGTGCGGTTTCTCATTAATACATCAGTCTGACATTATGCTTTGTGTTATTGTTATGCAGACAAAAAGCGTTTCACTGCGATTAAGAGGCGGGGACACCAATATACTTTTAAACTAGTACCAGTTTTTAAAATGAGCTTCTCATAAAGCGCTAGAAAATATCTGAGTGTTTTGCTTCAAAATAATGTGGTATTATAAAAAAGAAATTTGAACTGCAAATGTCTCAAACTGATTACAAAAGATTTCTTTCACAGCATGTCCTCTGCTATTAAGCACCAGGTATTACCTGGAAGAAAGTGGCACCTATTGGTACTTTGGTACAATTTCCATAAAGCGTTCCTTGGCTATACGTCAAGAACCAAATTAATTACCTTGAAGTGTGTAGTGGTGTTCACTGTACCTAACACTTCTGTTTGGTATATCAAAGCTTTGTAATCCTGCAACATTTGGATTAATTAAGTTTAACTGAAAGAAGTAAGAAGACAGTTGATGGTAATTATAGTTTATACTAAATATATAACTACATTTCCTTGCCAAACACTGCAACTCACCACAATTACATAAGAAAATGTGTGAACCAGCATTAACCCCGTACAACACTAAGACCTCCTATTAATTTGTTTTACTAAATAAGCTGCAGAAATTTGCATATTACCAAAGTTCTGTACAAAAGGCTTCAACTGAGAAAAAGTTTAAACTCAGTTAACTACTAGCTAACGTCATTTTAATGCTAACGCTACCTAGCAAACAAAGCAACTGATGTTTTGTGATAAAGAAGCGTAAAATTTACATTTTGTGATAATGTCAAATTCCTGTGAAATCAAGCTAGCACCTCCTTTTAACAACTAGTAGATTTTCTTTACCAAACATAGCTAAATAAACCAGTTAGCTTTATAATGAATATCAAATAGTAGCTAGCTACCGCAAGGAGCTAACTCACCCACCCATTCTCTGTAGCTATGTTTTATAATCAGGGAAGCAACACCAGTGTACAGACACAGCAGTTTATGTTTTGCTAAAGCTTCAAGTCATTTTCTAAAGACAAACGTTCACAACCCCAGTTACAAGAAGAAGTCATCTGAGGTTGAGGCAACAGCATTAATAGATACAGAGAAAATTTAATTTGAAATCTAAAAGCCCAGTAGTGTGGATATGTGACCTGTCTAGCCTTAATTAATACCACTAAGCATATATAGAGGCAAGGTAATTTGAGTCTCAAATGTATTCTGTCTGTCTGAGATGTTGGTTCTTTAAATTAGTTATGCTGTCTCTTATTTTTGTTGCAGGAGAGATTGGTCTTGACGTGTTTAGAATAAAGACGTGGACCCAAGAGGAAAACAACACAAATGTCAAATGAGTGAGAATGCAAACTGACTAGCAGTTACCTTTCAGTTGAATCTTTCCTAAGGGGGCATGCAATTATTCTTGTTGCCTGTGGGGAAATTCAGTGCTGGCTTACTAATGTTTACTTACATGTTTGTGTGACTGTGTGTGTTTTTAAGGGTTGGTAAGGGTGACTGCTCTTGCAGCTACTCCGGCTGATACAATATGAGATGTGATTGTGCGTGTAAGCATTTATCTGTCCTTGACATTTGTTTGTTTATGAGAAGAGGAGCATGTCGTTTATCTCTTGTGTGTTATGACTCATATGTTTATGTACACAGTGGCTTCAGAAAGTATTCAGACCCCTCCACTTTTTGCAGACTTTGTTGTGTTTCTAGATTTTATCTCAATTAGACAAAACTGCCATATTTCCCATCAATCTACATTCAATTAGCCATGATGACAATTAGTCAAACATTTTTTTGAATTTATTAAAAAATCCAAAAGTGAAATCTTTCATTTAGTATTCAGTATTCAGTATTCAGACCCTTTGCTTTGGACAGGTGCTTCCTGTTAGCTTCATTTTCCTTGAAATGTGTCTAGAATCCATCTGTGGCAGATCTGTGTTATCTGGGCAGAGTTGGGAAAGGCACACACTTGTCTTTATAAAGGTCCCACAGTTCACACTGCATGACAAAAACTAAGCCATGAAGTTCAAGAGGAACTCTCTCTGACAAGGCATCGCTTACAGCAATGTTATGAAACCATTCCTGAAGCTTTGCTTGTTTCCTCAAAGATTGTAAAATGGAAGATGGAAAATGTTTGTACTTTGTCATTATAGATTATTGAGTGTAGATTGAAGGGTTAAAATGGCAGTTTTGTCCATTTAAATATTAAATCTAGAACACAATTAAAAAAGAAAAAAATGAAGGGGTCTAAGAACTTTTGAAGCCACTGTAAATATAGCAGCGCCTGGCAGGGACAGTGTCCCCTAGCGCAAGCTAATGGGCATGGTGAGGGTCCAAGCACAGCCATCTGTACGAGGGCTCAACATGGCCTGAATCACATACCAAAAGGCCCTGGCAACGGTCCCTACCCCAAAAACCCCATCCAAAATCACCATGGAAACACATCCTGCTCCACTGAGGATAGGGTGACAGAGGGCAAGTGGTAAACTTTGAGAAGAGCTCGGGTTACAGGAGAGAAAAGAATCAAAGATGGTTCTATGAAGGAGTTATTTCAGCTCCTCTGTCTGTTTCCTGGTGAAGATTCGATGATTTATAACGTGCAGCCTGCCTGATTCTGTCAGTAGAGCCAAAAAAGGGTATCTGAATTTCATGAGCTCATAAATGCCCTACATTATCAGTCATTAACATTTTCTCGGGTTTAGCAGCTTAAAAACAATATCGCCTTTCTCACAGAAGGTCAGTGTGGCTCTAAAAAGTGATACTTGACAGAAATACAAAGTTTCTGAACAGCAATACCAGTTTCAGCAGCTGCACAGAAGCTGCATTTAACTGACAAACAGTGCGACAGTTTATGTAAAATCTACATTAATTTATTTCCTGGCCACATGGGGACAGAAGAACAAGCTACAAGGACAATAAATGACCTGTTCAAAAGTTGTTATGGACTAATGTGTTAGCAACCAATTGCCTGATTCTAAATCCCACAGACACAGAACAAGATTATTCGAAATGTGATTAATCTAAATCCGTGTTTAGCTCTGTTTTGGTCTCTAACAAACTTTGAGAAAAATATCTGTCTCTTTTAGCAAAAAAATGAGCTAATCGCAAACTTTTGACATGACACAGTCACCTGATTCTTTGTTAATATAAAAAAAGTTCATTATTTCAGCTTTAACATACATACTTAAGAAATTTAATACCAAGAAATATATTAAAACCTAAAAGAATCCAGCTTTTTCATTCTTGTAGAGGTTGAAAAGCCTCTGAAACTGAAATTCGACCACCCCGATGCAATCACCTCCTCGCTAAAAACACTAGAACTCAGCAACACATATATTACAGCGAGTAGTAATAACGGCAGCAAAAACAAAACCATTCATAAATGTGTTGAATCTAATTAAAATCTTGCATTATACTTGATTTAGGTTAATGGCTTTCCATCAACAACTAGTGTAGAACTGACTAATTACAGTGCAATTATGTAATCCAACTCTCTGCATCACATCACAGTTGGTGAAACAATAATTGGTCAAACTGAAAACTGTTGAATGAATGAACCTGATATTTAATAAAAAGCCAAATGACGGCACCGTTGTCAGGTGGATTTTATTATTTCCTTTTCTGGGGCTCCGTGTGATCTCGTTTTTGGAAGTCAGCACGGGTCAGCGGATATTCGTAATGGCCTCTACTTCCAGGCCGACTTAGCTTTTGCGTGTGTGGGGCTAAATAGAGCTAAACGTCTTGGAAACAGCAGAGCAGTGAAAGAAAAGGGGGCCGTTATGACAGGTACAACATCTGCACAGAGACTATGTATCCCAGTGATGACAAAGAGAGAGAGAGAGAAAAAAGATTTAAAAAAAAACTACCGGTGAGGATCAAAGTAGAACAACTAGCTATCCTTTCCCTGTCTGCAGCATCACATTAGCTTTAAAAGCACTCGGCTGGGAGCACAGCGATCAGAGGAAAAAGGTCAGCCATTCTGCCGGCACAAAAGAGAAGCCTCCTGCTGTGTTATTGTGGCTCTGACACTCAGGACAGGTAGCAGCTATATGTGCCTGCGGACGACAGCAAGGACTAACTTATAGTCTTCAATCACCTTGAGGAACCTGTTTGAGCCGTGTGGCCCGGGCTTCCATTGTTCAGCTGGACACTTTCTCAGTAAAGGTCAGCAGGAAGGCCATGAGCATTGCAGAGTGGGTTACTTACAACAGGGGTAATTGAGCAGCACGATGTCGTCCAAGGCAATGTAGCCCTGTCGCTCCTCAGAAACAGTCGCTTCAAAGATGACCTGTGGAGACAATGGATAATTTAAATGACTATAGACCATTACATCTTGAGTGGCAAGGAAATTGGCAGTGTAGGAAATTCGGGGGATGGGGTCTAAAGACCTGTCGAGAACGGAAACGCGCAGATTTTTCATTAAATCCATTGTACATTTGTTCTCCGGAGTAAAATTTGAAATTGCCATTAAAACGCTAAACGCGAATGTGTCTTGTATTTGAAAAAAAAAAAATCAATTCTATTGTGTGGTAAGTTTTAAACTTGTTTCAGCTTTTCTAAAGCAACAATGTGGAAATATCAAAATCTGGTATAAGCCCCTCAGCATCAAAAAAACAAACACTGTTTTATACTAAAAGGTCAGTGGGATTATACCGGGGGGGGGGGGGACTATCACAGATGAGGCAAAGATACAAATTTCTGCACCAAAACTGGCCTGAATACAAAGCAACCACAACACAGTGGCTCCGGCTGCGTGTCAGGTTGGACTGCTAGATATACGGGATAAATTAAATTCCAAAAATGACCATTCCCACTGTATCTGCTAAAATAATTACCCTACCCTGCTTCTGTCTCTGCATATAATGTGAGGGAAGCTTTAACTTCATGAGCTCTGATGCATGCAGGGTTATGTCAATACAAATCATCGTTGAATGATACGGTCTCAACAACACACACTGCTGACAAAGCTAACGCAGGCTGCGTGGGCACCGGTGCAGTGGCAACATCAGGAAGTGACTACACCCAATCAGATTAGAGTCTGTCAGTCACGTGCTCAGTGCTGAACATGGTTTAAAGGAAGAGACGTATGTGAGGAAAGAAAGAGAAGATGATGTTGAGATAATGGCCTGCCTGGAAACCTAATGCATATAGACGAGTTTGTCTGCAAGTAGAAATGTAAATCCTAGAAACATTTGGTTTTGGGGTTATTTGATTAGACTCACTGTAAATGTTCCTTATCAAGCTTTACAGTCCACAATGCATGAATAAATCCCTCTCTCCCTCTCCGCTGTCCCGTTTATCAATCCATATGGCAGCTGCAGGAGTCCTTAAACAGAGCTTAAGTATTCACTCACTCATCTAAATGAGCCGGGCGCATGCAGAGCCTCAAAGTGAATCGGGAGGCCTCCCAGAGAGCAACAAAGTCATTCTGGGTTTCCAAGTAGTAATTACAGTCAGCGGAGCAACTCTTCACTTTCTACTGCAGCGCAACAAACTCTGAACTTGAGGGTTGAGTGCATTAACAGCCGGTAAGATGAAAGCTCTAACTGTATACTACATCAGACGTATGTGTGTGTGTGTGTGTGTGTGTGTGTGTATGTGGCAGTCAGAGTGTTTCACCCACTCATACTACTCCTCTAGTTATCTATGCCAAAGCCAAGTGGAAGTCAGACTGTGACCGTGCACTCAGACGGGCAATAGATTGCAATGTTGACAATACATCAGGCTTTAAGTGCCTCGGGCCAATCAATACCACAAAAGGCCTTGGCAGATGGATACAGACTAAGGCTTTCTTTCCACTAATTTATTTTTATTTTTCATTCCTATGTCGGGCCATTAGAGACGTCTGACCGATTAACTCTTCAATTCATCACGCGTCAACACACACACCACCATCGATTCACTCAGCTCCGCACTTTGAGCCATCATTAAGCTCCTCTGCATTGCCCTCACTTATAGAAAAGTGTGTTCGACTATGACTGCGCCAGACGCTGAGGAATAACCTTGGCACCCAATGAAAACACAAGCTATTATACAAATGGCTACAGTGGTTATTCTTTTTCAGTGTGCATGTGCTGTTGAATTGGTTTTGCCGATTTTGCCTCTCTTTGCATGTGTTTTCTAATGTGGTGGCGCTCACGGGGCCACAGCCAGAGAGGGGATGAGTAGAGGGTAAAAACCGAGTTGGAAAAGATAGTGGAGGAACACCTTGCACAGGTGAGGGAGACAGAAAGTGGAGGGTGGTAGCTTAAGCCGCACTGATACTGTTTGTCATGACGCGGTCTGATAGCATCTTTAATATTTGATAGCAAAGTTTCACCCTTTCCCCAATACTCACACAAGAAGGCACGGAGGAAAATCTGTTTCTCCAAACACTATCAGAGATGGATCGGTCCAATTGTCAATATCCAGTTCAAGGTGATGTCATTCTCCAGCTTTCTCTCATTCTCTCTCTCCCTCTCTCTCAGGCTTTTGTTGTAAAAAAAAAAAAAAAAAATCGGCAACAAAAAGGGAGGCTTGTAACACTGCAAAGGCTCAATCTGTGAAGTATGAATAAAGGTTTGGTTTAGTGGCGAGCGGCGGGGGTGCCAGCTCGCAGGATGGAGACGCTGTGACATTGTCAGCGACCAAAGGGAAGCGACACGAGAAAGAATTCCAAATCAGGAAGTCCTGGCACAAGAAAAAGCAAGTGTAGTTGGTTACGGAGGCGGAAGCAGCTGGACAGCGCCATTTGATGTAAAAGGTATGCAAGCATTTTAATATGCGTCTCCTGCAGCATCGCGTTTGGCTCATAAAATTCAGCGTCGGAGAATTGATGGTGGAGAGTAACAAAATCCATACTGCATCCCAGGAGGCCGCGCAGTGAATACATAAAAATCAAGAGCGGTGGCAGTGGAAGGCATCGCATTAAAAACAAGACTCCACAGTAATTAATATTTTTTAGTTTTTAGTTTTCATTACAGCGCTGCAGAAATTATTTATGTGTGTGCACTAATGATAAAGCTCTCAGCTGATGCGTGGACGCCATCAATCTTCATGAGGACTTTAATTAATTTAACGACTTACACGCAATCGTTTGAGTTGAACAAAAATTGCTACAATGTTCTGTTAATTGATTTCTCCAGCTAGAACGAGGCCGGCACTATTGATCCACATTGGCATTGTGGCAGTAAAACACTGAAATATATGACACGTAATTGAGCTTCCCGCCTTCTCTCTGCAGGCTGAAGAGATACAGTGAGGAGTGTGTGTGTGTGTGTGTGTGTGTGTGTGTGTGTGTGTATTGTTCCAATCCACCCTCTTCACCTCATTAGTTTAATACAGGTTCTTTTCATTTGCAGTAAAACACACCTAAACAATTAATATCACAGTTTGTTTGATTTAGAATCTGTTTATTTGCTTTTAACTTTACATTGTTTTAGATGCAGTGAACATATTTTAACACATAGAGTTACAAAGGCCATTTTCTGTCTATGTTAATAATCAGTTTCTTTGTTTTTGAGTTACCGTGGTTACTCTTAAGGCTTAGGGACAGCTCTTTCTTATTGGGCCAAACCATGTGCTCACCTGTTATGGGGGGGATTTGGGGTTTAGTTAGTTTTGCTGAGTATTCAGTTCCTTCATATCATTGTGTCTGGTCTTTTCTTTTTATCATTACTATTTACTTATATATTCTTGGAATATGTGAGTACAAGACATTTTGATCCACGCTCCATTCTAGTTGGTGGCAGTAATGGATCAAATCATTGTTTGCCAACCACCAATAAACTTCAAAGAAGAGGAAGAAGAAGAAGACGATCGTGTCAGGGTCAGCTTGTTCAGTTAACACCTTGTTAAGTTGTTATCTTGAGTAAAGTTATGTTTTGTTGACCTCTTTTAAAGGCCCAGTTATTAAACTTGTATGTTTTGGGTAAATAAAAACGCACTTCTTTTCAGTGAAAGTTCCTGTGTTCTCATGGTCTCACTGCTTGGTCCCTCACAGTGTGTTTGTGCACAGTTTTAGCACTTGAACAAAAAGATGTGGTGCAGATTTAACCCACCAAAAGCTACTTTTCTTCCCCTTTTCCCGCTCTACCAAGAGTCGGAAGGTCAGCGGTTCAATCCCCAGCTCCTCCAGTCCTTCGGCGAGATATTGAACCCCGAATGCATCAGTGTATTGAAGTGTATTGATTACTTGAACGTTGTCAGATAAGTATATTTAGTCCACAAGCCTGTCAGCTGAAAAAGTGCAGAATATTTTCGTTTTGCAGAAGCATTTTTGATAAATTACTGTTGGTGCCGAACACAGTGACAAAGACATTTGCATTTCCTGTTAGTGCTTCACAATAAAAGCCACTCTGTGTTTTGCCACTTAATTGATACATACACAGATACTTTATTGCACATCAGGAAACAACAAAACTTAGTTTGGCACTCCACTCCTTACAGTAGCATAAAAATAGAGATAAATAAGAATAAATTTACATAAGAATAAATAGTTCAATAAAGACTGTAAACACAGTCTATTATTGCACATAATTGTTGTACTTGAGGACTTTCGATGTGAAGTAGAGACAGTAGGAAGTTCTACTTGCATTAGCAGAAACTTAGGATGTCAGCCGGCGCTGGCAGACTGCCACGACTAATAAAAACTACTATATAGAGTGTTTATTACAGGATATAAATACAATTGAATGGCTATTTTGGTTAAAAAGCCAACCATATGTAGTATCAAAAATGGGGTTTGATTTCATGAAAGTCTTAAGGATTCCAACTTTAAAGTCAGCAAGTTCCCACCAAAACAAATAAAAAAAAATAAAAATAAAAAAGGGGGTTGGCAGAAGAAGCAATAAAACAGGTAAGCAAAAGAGAGAGCGACAGGAAAGATAAAGAGAGAAGGAGACTCGACAGTGAGCTGCACTGAGAATTAAGATAGTGAGATAAGGAGGACAGAGTGGTCAGGGAGAGAAGGACAAACTGCAGCAGTAAAAAATAAACCTAAAGGAGGGAAGCCGGCGTTTCCATAAGAGGAGCATTTTAACACCTGCTGTGTTTCCCAAAAGTGAGCTGACGGGGAAAAAGTGAACCAGTCTGATCAATTTCCTCCTCTGTCCTTCAAAGAGGTTTACCAAAGCCAAGACAGCGTGTCGGAGGGTGTGAGGTCATGAACTCAGGTCAGATGACACACTCTGATCCGGTCAGATTGATAGACGGTGCAAGTTGAATGGGGAATGGGTTATCAGTGTTAGATGATGTTATCCTACTTCTATAATCAGAGCGGTTTGTGTCTCGGGGGCATGAAATTTTGATGGAACCTGTTTCTCAATGAGGCTTTTTCAAACAACACCAAGTTTGTCCAGTTCTGTTCTTTTTTTTCCCATTGCACATATACTTTAGCTGCGTTTTTTTAGCTGAAAAATGAGTAATGGAAACACATGATGTCGCAAAAAAATGTACAGAATATATTCGACGAAGCGATATTTCGTAAAAGTGAAACGAGGAACATTTTTTTTCGTATTTAAGTCCCGTGACATGACTTGAGCGGTCACGTCAACATCGCAGACTGTTGTCGACGGTTGAAGCGACACTACGGCGCCCGTATACATTCCAGCGCGTTGCCGTAGTAACGGAAATCAAAGATCACTTAGCAACATTCAACTCTAACAACGCCTACTTCACTGAGGTCGCTCTGAACATTGCTACAATATGTCTCTTAAAAAGACAATTTAATGTCAAACCTTTCTGTCACTTCAGCACCACGGACAGCGTCATGGAAAACTACTAACAGTATAACTGAATATAAACGAAATGACAGTGTCAAATATGACAGAAACGTACTGATTCTTTAACGCATCGCAGGGCACAGCACACTAGTCTTTCTCCTGCAGTAGACGGTCGGGCTGCAACGGTAGGAAGCGTCGACATGGAATCCACGTCATCGCATCACGCCGTAACCGTCCCGGCAACCGTCGCTGCTTAAAGTCCCTAATACTACAACGGCTACTGCTACTGGTTGCAATCGTCCCTGTTAATGAGCAGATGCTGGAGATCCGTCGCCATGTTTAACTGGAATGATTTCGCAAGATGAGAAAACCCAGCTTTAATTACAAAACGTCACTCTGGGAACACAGAACATTGCTTCTATTTTGTGCAAAGCAGCAATGGAAACGCGGCTTGAGTGATATACGGTAATGTGGTGAAGAGGTTTGGAGTTCACTACAACTACTACAACAAACTTGAGCTGCTTTAACGTGTGTGTCTACTTTAGAAATGTTTTTATCGGAATAAACATAAAGCCAGAAAGAAACAAACAACAGTCACAGCACAGCAAGACATGAAGACACTAAACAAGTCAAGAAAATACAATACAAGAATGTTAAGTACAAGGAAAGGAGAAAGTTGCTATCCACTTCCTTCCTTCCTTCCCTGTGTTCGCTCACAGCCACAGAGAGAGAGACACCAATGTCAAAGTGTTTATTGAAGGAAATGAGCGAGGAATAACAGCCAGCATTGTGGACGAGGAGCTACAATAATTCTCTACAAATTGCTGTAATTTGGCAGCTGATGTCAAATCAACTATTACAAATCCTAAACTTCTGTTTTCTCTTTTGTCTCTCTTTTACTCTCCACCTCGTGTCATGACACGTGCGTCACCCTGTCTGGTGAAAGAACGCAAACAACATGTGTACATGACATATAATAACTATGACCTTAATACTCAAATATATTCTTATTCCAACACTATCTTATGACAGGTGTGTGTGCATGTCTGTGCTTTTGCCACATCCAAATTCACAATTAACACTGTGTCAACGTTTGCACTTTGCACTAGTTATTTATAATAGATACCACAAGAGATTCATGGGAGATAAAAAAGGGCGAAAGCACAGGTTCAAAAATCTTACAACCCTAAGGTCAAAGACACACACCGAAAGGGAGGACTATGTGTGACATCGCTAAACAAAGACTTGTGTATTTTAGCTAGATTTGTCCAAGTGATTAAAAACTCTATATAAAGTATGAAATCAAGACAAACTTGTGGAAAGTTATTTTAACTTTTTATATGTGCACACGGTTTGTGGCGCCTGGGGTCTAAACAGACGGACCAAGATTTCAAACACGGACGTTAAAATTATTGGGAAAGAGCAGAAACAACTGGAGTGAACAGAACAGGTGCAACGCAGGTGAAACAGAAAGCTCCACAAATTGAGTGTGATCCCGCGGGAAGACGCTACAGAGCCGCAACAGCAACCGAGAGCATTTACAGAAAATCCTTTGTACTAAATGCAATAAGTTTGTTAAACACATAAACCTCATCCGCACTGGAATCATGTCCGTTATTGTTGTGCTAATTTATTATTGTATTTATTGTTTGTGAAGCCAAAGGCAAATTTACACATCCATGGACAATAAAGATTATTATTATTATAATTATTAAAAACAGAAAATATATATGTTTTCCTTTGTAACAGTTCAGTAGAGAACACTGGGTGATATGAGGAATCAAGTTAAATAGAGTTTAATATATATATAAATTGTAAAGGTCCTTGTCAGGTGATGGTGATTTATCAGAGATTGGGATCTTCACCGACTCATTCATGTTTCATGGTCGACAGAAGACGTCGGTTCTCTTCCTCTGACTTAATGCAGCCGTCAATCCAGACGCCAGGAGAGCAGGGAGGAAACGCAGATTTGTCTTTTCTTTTTTTTCTTTTTTTCTTTTTTAGCAAAGCTGTTTAAAAGGGTCTTTAAAGGGAAATGTACAAACCAAAGTCTGTTTCCAGTGATGGGGAGTTCCGCCGCATCAAGCGTTTTGTGTCATGACCGCAGCTTGACAGAGTCAGTGTTTTCTAAAATGCTCCAATGTATCTGGGAAGTCTTCAAACGTGTGACGTCTTAGAAGCTCATTTTTCATTCTGACTCACATCATGACAGAAATAACTGATGTTAGAGCTGCTGGGAATATGTGCAGTCACACTGGTGTAAATGCTAATGCTTCAGAACATAATAGACTACTGCAATTTTAAACAAGGATGCCTAATCATATTGTATTACATTATGGAAAGACATATATTATGCAAAATGATGTAAAACAACACGTGATTAACATGAATAGAAATATATTATCACTTATTCTGAATGTAAGGAAACAGTTGATGCAATATTTTAACCAGGAGAATTTCATATTCATAAAACGAAGTTTCTTAAATCCAGTTTCTCATTTAAGTTTCCAATTGATATTGAACGAATCATTCAAATTTATAACGAACAAGAAACGCATTTCAGCAGCCGGCATCTCTTCTGACTTGCTTGTCTGAAGAAGTCTGTCACTTAAATTATGTATTTGTCTTTTTCATTTATTTATTTTCATAATTAATAATTAAAGAACTGGTACGTCTAATTGTTTGTACTTTTTTCCAATTTTATGTAAAATTTAAATAAATGGAAATTTAAAAAAAGAGTGTCATAGAGCACAAGAGCTAATGACCCACTTGTGGCAAAGTTGAACTTTACCTTATTTCTGCAGCACTTAAAGGAAAATTCCCCTTATTTTCAACCTAAAGGTCAGTTCACTCATCATGGAGGCCTCCACTCAGCTGTGAACACAGTTCTATTATTTCCTCTGTTGCTCTGGAGGAGCTCTGACAAGTCCGAGGAAATAACCCCTGATGATGTTATCAGGGAGATGCTGGCTCGGAGAATACAAATTAATACCAAAGACTCTGCATGCGTGGAGGAGGGAGGACATGGTCAGAGAAAAGAGGCGTTTTCGAGGGTTTGAATCCAGATATTTTAGCCGTTCTTTTTTTAATCCGCCTCTTGCGAACCTTGTGGAAGTGCAATAAAAAAATCAAGGGAGTGCCTGCCTCTTCAGCGGCTAAGTTGACCAGTTGTGGCCAAAACTTTGGTATATTTCTTAACATGGCTGCTAGCACACACAGTTCCAAAAGTTTTTGGTCTGTGTAAGTTTTCCTCTCCGCACTGATCTTCCCCCCTGCCTTCACTAAAACGCCGGACGAAGTGGAAAATGTTCTAATTTCTAGCACAAAATACGCTATCAACAATGGACATCTGGAATCCAGGAATACTGGCATTGAATTTTAAAATCTCATATCAGCGAAAGCCTGAAGGCAAAAGAGCAGCACACCTCTGATCACAGTCCAACACATCTCTGTAGCAGTCGGTCTTTCCTTGGGGGGGGTGTTGATGCTCGCTGATTACTAGATATATTTAAATTTTTTCCACCCCGAGCCGTCTGAAGCGGTAGTCCTCTCCCCGCGTGCATCTGCTCCTCAGCGGCCTGCAGGGGCCGATCTGTTGGCTGGCAGAGCCGGACAATGATCTTTATCGATGGGACTGGATGGATGAGCGGGGCCCCGTGGGGCCTGCGCTGAGTTTCGAGCCGAAGCGATGGGAGCTGGTGAGGAGAAGGGGAGCGAGGGGGAAACACTGAAAAGGAACACTCTGGGTTCGCTCCTGTCCCTCCTCATACAGCGGACACACTCACTTTGTTCCTTCGGGAACCGTGTTTAAGCCTCTTCATTCATCTGCGCAGCTTCACCTGCTTCATTACCTGCTGCCGATCATCCGGGTTTATAGGACAAATAATGCAATCTGTCCCGTGTCTACTTGCCTGGCGGGAGGACTTTAGAGAACAGCACCTTCTCATCTATCAGGCAGCTTGGACATACATCACCAGAGTAGTAGATTACATTGCTTATGCACGCCTTTCCAAATGGTAAACACTGCAGCACTAAGCAAACTCCCTGCCTTGTCTGATTGTACACCTCAGCCACCCCCACCCCCCCCCCCCCTTCGTCTGACAGCAACCCCACCCCCACCTCCTCCCCTGCTGTGGTGCGTGGCAGACAAACTTCTAACGTCCACACAGAGGGGAAGAAAATCATTACTTTAAATCAGTTTGGCTGTTTGTGAGAGTCGCCCAGGACAGCAGAGCTGAGGATGGTAAAGTGCAGGCTGTCCTCATTGATCTGTGCAGCCCTCTAATCTCATTAACTGGCTCTTGATTTATTGAGATGGGGCCCAGAGTGCGCCAAGGTTATGGAAGCAAACACCCGGCCCGCTCCCCGCACTGAGGGTCACACGGAATTGAGGTCAATTGACTGTTCGGCGGACCCACGCTCCCACAATCCTTTACACCAGCCATTGCCTTCTCATTAACGCCTGTTTTGGGGTGGGGCCGGTGGTGGGGACGTGGTGGGGAGGTGGTGGTGGTGGGAGGTGGAAAGAAAGGGAGCATTAGGGGATAAATTATCGGCCGTAATGAGGTGAGGCAGGGCTGCATCCAGTCATCACAATCTTACAAGCTACACAACAGTGCTAATAATGTGGCCCCGACAATACAGGCATCAAACCGAGCTATTGATTCCACTGCAGCAAGCAGGTAAATTGACTAATAAATAAAGATACAATGCAAACACATGCCCACTGTAATTATACACCTATCGAGCCGCCGTGATATATGACACATCGGCAATTTGCTAATTCTTGCCTGTGGTTTGAATGATAGGGAGGATGATGATAATGCTGTTGAGGCTGACATTAGCCATAGTTCAGTGTTTGCTGGCTCTGAATGACCGGTCAGTAATGACTGGGGTTCTAGCGGTAGACGAGGAGCCAGCAGAATCCCACGAGAACGCCGACTGTCACCTGTTCTTCGATCAAAACATGGACGCCGACCAGCGCTGTTTATATGCAGTGACATTTGCATTGAAAAGGCCAAAACAGGAGGAAAGAAAAAAACAAAACACACTCCGTCTGGGTGAGATCCTGGATGGAGAGACACGGGCAACGTGATGGACTGTAATGTCATGGCCTACGCAGGAAACAGGACGTGAACTCTGTAAACAACAAAGCTAACGTCAAAGATGGCTGTTCTTGTTCCAGTATGTACATGACGGACATGAACTTCCTGTTAGAACCACACACTTTCAATCAGTCTCATCAGCTGATCCAGGCTGGAACAGACCTGGTCCAGACCCGTCATCGCACCCGGATCGCACGTCTCCATCTGAAGAGTCCACAGTCATGCTAGCGGCTCCTTCAGGCTGTACTCAGACACACTGGTGCTATGTGCTAAATGCTAACGTCAATCAAATTACTATTCAATGCAATGCTGTGGTTCACTGCTGTGCTTCAATCACAGAGTCAATATACAATTATATATATATCATTGAATTAGCGCTGCGCCCTGACAGTGACCCTGTCCTGTGACGTCCACCATCTTCATTTCTGGATATTGACAAAGATCTACTGGTTTGATCTGATTTTGATTCACAAACACCAGAATTGATTCACTTTGATTTGATTCAACTCCACTAGTTGTGATTCTTGATGATCTGGTTACATCAGATTAACACCAGTGTTAAAAATAAAAAGCTCTTCTCAGAATTTATCCTGGAAACCTGAAATGAGCAACGCTGTTCCTCGACTATGAAACTGTGTAAAGACACATTACAGGCTGCACTGTGAGAACATTTCTCAGTTGTAAAACTGTTGACCAAAGATGGATTTTCCTTGGTGGATGCAAAACGACTAAAAACATGACACATCGATATTCCCGTGCAGCTACGCATAGACTGTCAGTAGCAGATGCTTCAGACATCCACTTTAATTATCACTTTGAGCACAGACAGGACGGAAACTGAAAGTCTGCTCACTAATTCATCTGCAACACGTCAGCCTGATATCTGCAGACAACCGGCTGAATCCACACACACACACACACACACACACACACACACACACACACAGCTCAGTCGACTTCTGTGGCCTCACATCTCATAGATAATATCTCCTCGGCAAACCTTCCTATCTCTCCCCCACGAGATGTGAGATTGATAGACTAGTCACTATGAGACACCCAGAGTCAGTAACCATCGCGAGTCACGACCGTCCTGTGAACTGCGGCGGCTCCACGGGCACTGTGATTAATTCCCATCACAGTTTATAAGCCTGGAACTCGTACGGCCAGCTGTCATATATGTTGCTTTTTTTTATCTTCAAATATACTGTAATTTCTACATGTTGGACATTTGACACATGACTACTGGACAAACTTACAACAAGTAACCACTGCACACACACACACGCACACACACACACACAACATGAAGAGCATGTGCTCACTGAGAACAGGCACACACGTGCAAAGACTGATCTTGGAGGTTTTCAGAATCAATATCGGATCATTCACATGAAAGTCACGATTAATCGGAAAATCAATGTTTTTTTTATGCAGCTCTAATCTTCATCAACTCCCAAACGCACTGTATAATGCATGTAATCAATCAATCAGCATCGTTATCAAATCATTGACAAGTGCTTTCATTAATTATTCATGTACCAATTATTTATTCACTGCTGACTATATTCTATTCTATAAAATATCCCCCACACTGAAACATGCCCGTCAGTTTCCCTGACACACACTGATGTCTCACTCAGTCCGACTGGCATCAAATATTCATTCTATATTGATTAAAAGTGAAGCCGAGACGGCGAAAAAACAAATACATGTTTGTATCCATTTGTGAAGCTGTGACCAGTGTGTGTGTGATGTCTTTACTTGACTAAAACAACAAATCAATTATTAAAATGACGATCAATATTAGAAGGGGGAACTCCAGCAGGTTAGAATCAGTCGTCTGTAAAATGAACGGACGGTTAAAAATAAAGCAGCCGAGGCCCGAGATACAATATATCCTGATGGATCAAGCTCACTCCAACATATTGGATACTACATTTCCCATAATGCATCTCCCTCCAAAACAGCCCTCATGGCTTCACCTTAGAAAGCTGTCCTCCAACACTGCAGATGGTAGTCGACGGTGTGTTTACTGGCCGAGCGGGAGAGAATAAACTGGTCTGGGTAAAATCTGTGGTGTTGAACTAAAAGTGACGGTTAATGTTTATGTCAAATTTATATTTATTACTTAAAAGAAAACAACGATATCGTTCGATCAGACTGGGATTGAGCCACAAATGTTCTTCCGTGCTCTAAAAATGAACGGCATGGCTCCATATTAAATGTAAACGCATGTAAAAGCTCAGGCATCAGACTGAGACTTCTGACACAAGTTGATGTCGGTTTGTCACGGACTTCTTCCTTGTCACTCGCTCTAAACAGCTCGTTCTCCAATAACAGTCTCCTTGACTAGTGTTATACAAATAACCGACCATAACTCTTTACTGTACAGTCACTTGGCTGGAGCAACCTTGGCTTTTGTATTTCCTGACAGCAGACATTTTCCACTTCAATCAGCGTTTAACTATTACCGGCTCATATATAGAAAAGAATGTATATATATATGGATTGTGATTGAAAGACTACGTCCACCGTTATGTCACACATTAAGCAGGTAGCGGGTTTTAATATGTGCTGAACGGAGACAAGCTGCTGTAACGTTTGCTGCTGTGGATGATGAACATAATGTCCACTCTCGTGTTGCAGATCAGATTCAGGCGCCAACGTGCACAGATGGATTTGAGTTTTAGTTATTAGTTACTTAGTTTTACAGTTTCTCTTTCAGGACCTTCAGGACCCCCTCGGCAGTTTTCCTGATGTTCGGCCAATCAGAAAGAAGTGGGCTATAAAGGAGGCCTGAGCTAATACTGCCTGTTCCAGCCAGAGGCTCAACTGAGGGGCTGTGTGACAGGCAGTCTGAGATAAATCAGGACTGTGAATCATGAAAAGCTGATTTAGTGGAGTCCCAGAATAAAAAAATATAGAGCTGGAAATGATCCTCAAAATCAGCTGACCTAAAATATTTAACACTAGTTACAGAGTGATTACTGCAGCCCGGTGCTGTGCTCGTGTAAGTGTCTCGAGACTCTTACCTGGTATTCACTGGGCCAGAAGGTACTGACGGCGAGCTCCACCTGGTACCACTGGTGTCCCTGCGAGCCCGAGATATTCCACACGGCGCTGCCCTTGGGGCCCCCGTTGACACGAATGTAGACCTGCAGGTCCCCGGGGCTGTGGCCGTCGCGGCTGTACAGGAAGTAGCTGAACTGGATGCAGTGGGTGTCGTTCTCGCTGAGCGGGAGCAGGAGTAGCTGAGCCCGCTGGCCCCCGAAATGCTGCGAGGAATTGACCATCATGAAGGACCCTGGAGGAGAAGGACGGGTTAGAAGATGTATATATACATATATATACATATATATATGTAGATTTTTATCAAGTATCAGTTCAATTACTGCTTGTTTCGTTGTTCAAATATTATTGGCGAACTCTCACCGACTTCATAAAGAAGAGTTTGACCTTGTCTGGAAAGCAAGACTCCACTTCTTCTCCCTACACTTACATATGATTCACTTCACAGCGGCAGCCGTTTCAGCAGTTTCAACCTGCCTGACAGATTTGAGTGAAATATAAAAAAATAACAAGCACCAACTCTTTGGGCTTCACCTGTAACACCTCAGCCCAGGATAGATATGTCATGTTAGTTTTCAACCGCTGAAGAACGACTGCTTTTCTTTTTCTTTTTAAATCCTCCGAAAAAATAAAAAAGAGCCTGAGAGCCAAAGTTGACAGGCTCAAGGTTGTTACCAGGAATATATGTGCGATCCTCTCTGGCTATTTGTCTGTATTTGTCTCCTGCTTCCCTCTGCTTCCTGCTTTCTCAGGGGCTTCCATCAGTTTTGCAGCGCTGCCTCAGATCTGCTGTGTTCAAAGCTGCAGCGCCGGGTGTCATATTGGGCTTTCATTTTGGACTTAAGTTCACAGTCACTGCTGGCTCTCTCATCCTGGCAGCTAAGCAGAGATCTCCTGGCCGCGGAGAGAGGCACCGCGGCGGTGAACGGGGGAGGTTTGCCACAAATGGATGTCTATTCATACATAAATACAGACGCAAAAATTACAAATTGACTCTTATAATATTTGAATTACAAAGTGATTTGTATTTTTGACATCAAAACCTAAATTAGCATAATCCCTCCGCCCGTCCACGTTTGGTTTATCTTGTGCACATGCACGTGGGTGACACAATAAACAGTGCTGCCAATGGTTTCACACGATTCCACTGACCTACAGGTGGTGGTAGCATGCCAAGACGTGCGGCGACGTGCCAGCAGAGACTGCAAACAAGTAAACACGGATATATACAAAGCTGGATTTAAAATATTGGTTTTATGTGGATGGAAATGCACTCAACATATTTGTCCGACCTCAAACATACACACAGTGTGTGTTGGTGAGAAACTGTGAATGTGCTGAATGTGAAAATACTTTTCCATGTTTTCAAGAAAATTCCACAGGGCACCTTTAAGTTGTTTTTCCACAGAAGACAACATTAAGCAAGTTGAGGAAAGGTTCAGCAATCTGTTTCTTTTTAATAACACATATCCAGCAAAGCCATCTCCACGGCAAAACCCTCTCCTCGCCATAATCTCCGCTCTGTATCGCAGCGAATGGAGAAAAATAAACACAACAACTGCATAGCAGCAGTCATTTATTCAGGAATGAGACGAGGGAAAAGAGAAGATGTCTGGATGCAGCTCTAATTCTATAAGTATGAACGCAGAACGCCGTGTGTCTGTGTCACAGTGAATGAAAAGTGGAAACGCAGTTAGTGCAGAGAATATAACTAAACCCACAAAACAGCTGGATCCAACGTGACGCATCATTTAGCGTTGTGCTATCACTATCAGTCTGTGAAAACCAACCACTCGACTATAAAACAATCCGAAGCCCTTTTTAAGACTTCAACATCTATGTGAGTACTTTATTTTGAAAGTTCAGCTGCTGAACTTTCAAATTAAAGTACCAGGCACCTTAAAAACAAACAACATGCACGTCAACGACACAGGCAGAATCACAAAGTTTGCATTCAGCTGCACAAACTGGTTTTGATTTCATCCATGTGGAACTAGACTTGGGCGAAATATCCAAAATGTAATATCCATAAATTCTTGCCCAAACACGACAAACTGTGTCATCGCAATATTTATAACACAATTATATTATTGTATTTTACGTTTCAGGTGTTTGTAATATGTTTGTTTGTTTGTTTGTTTTGTTTGTGTGTTTGTTTGTTTGCCCGAACATGTAGCAAAAACACGCAAAGACACGTGCATACTGAGTTAAAAATCATCACAGATCTGGTTTGGCTATTTTATGTTTCAGGTACAAGCGATGCTGTGAAATGAGGTTTGGACTCAGCAGCAAAACTTCCCAAAAAAATAAATGAACAAAGAATTTCTTTCCAGATATTCTATAAATTATCGCATATTGTGGGAAATATCGCGATATTCAATAATATCAAAATCGGGCCGAACGAATGAGGAACAACAAAAACTTGAGGCTCAAAACGCTTTTGAAACGTTTCACTGTAACTTTGAAGAAGCAGCTGCTGAACACGGAGGAAGATAAACACGAGGAGACAAAAACACTGGCAGGGAGCTGTCTGTGTTTATTACCTCGGACTGCTTAAAGTGGCCTCGGGGATCACGTAGCTTCCTCCCTAACTTCTAATCTCCCAATCATCATCACACTCACTCTTTGATGCTGCTGTTAAACAGGGTGGTGGTGGTGGTGGTGGTGGTGTGAACGCATGTATAACCTTCACATCCAGTGCATCCAGAGCGGTGAGGCGGTCGCTGCCGCTGCTCAGTACGGCCGGGGTGGATGAGCACAGACAGTGGGATGGAGGGTTGTGTAGTTGCCTAGGTACTGTAGTTGAGCGGCAGTGCAATCAGAGCTCTGCCTCCTGCATTAATCATACTGACACGGTTATTAGGCCATAATGGCAACCGAGGGAATGCTTAAACCAGAGAGATGGCTGTAATACTCGCACACTGACATGCAGCACACACACACACACACACACACACACACTCACACCCAGTGTTTACAGGCTGAAAAGCAGACTCAGAGCAGAATCCCGCTGACCTTCCCACGAGTGAGAAGTGGCTTCCTCGCGTCATTCCTCTTCCTTCATCGTCTTACTTTCATTTTTCC
Source organism: Seriola dumerili (assembly GCF_002260705.1). Taxonomy (NCBI): domain Eukaryota; kingdom Metazoa; phylum Chordata; class Actinopteri; order Carangiformes; family Carangidae; genus Seriola; species Seriola dumerili. The sequence goes on along the minus strand of NW_019174528.1, from coordinate 2,384,107 downwards.
CCTCATTTCTTCGTCCTTTACCTCATTTTTCACCTCCCATTCTTCCGCCTTCCGCCGGCTCCTCTTCATCCACACTGTCTTTAAAACGCAAGAGTCTCGATCGAGCATAAACAGCATTCCTTTATAAACACAAAGATTCACCATCTGTTCTGTTTTTCAAGAAACGACACAAAAAAAAAAACCTGCCAAGCATCAAAGAGAAATATCTGTGAAGGTGTTTCATTAACAGGTGATGTGTAGACTCAGTTTCATCAAGCGTAGGAAACATTCAAAGAAGTAATTGGTGCTGTTATTTTAGATTTTAGAGTGTAGTGGGCCGATAACAAACTAGAGACAGTCTCTTTACTCTTTAATGTGCTCTGAAAAAAAAGAAATCTTCCTCTGAGTGCAGCTATTTATTTAGGGAAAGGCAAATGTGAAATGAACTCAATTATACTACGTGTACTTTGTGTTATCAAGTAATTTTCCGTGTCTCACTCGGCGATACAGTTGCATCATTTGGTATGCAAAGGCAAGTCACCAGGAGTCTGGTTTAATGTGTAGCCTGGAGTGTGCGCCGCCAGCTCGCTCACAATTACAGAGGGACGTTTGATTTCTTTCATCAGTCCTTCGGTTTAAGGAAATCAAAAAAAAGAAAAAGAAAAAGACAGAAAGAAACAGGTCAAAAGCTGGGTCAGTTCCACGGACAGCCCTGGATATAAATGGATTTAAAATGCATATCACAAAGCCTCCCTGAACACTGTCCGCTCCCTCCCTCGGCTCCATCTTCCCTGCCCCCAGAAGCCCGGATGAGACGTCAAACTGCCAGAAATATCCTGTGATAACAAGCAGCTGCTGTCCTCTGAGATCTGCCTGTGTTCTCGGACAACGCTAATATTTTTTCTCTCTTCCTCACCTGCTCACAGGCGAAGCTGGGCATGCTCTGGCTTGGCCCCCCCCCCCCCCTCGCCCCAGATGTGTGTGTCCTCGCAGGGAGCGGAGGGGGGTGTGGTGGGGTGGGGGTGGGAATCTGTGGCTAAATTGCTTTTTCCTTCAGCTATGAGAGCCGGACCCCCCCTCGCTGTTGGAGTGCAGGTCTCCAGCTGTCTTTATGACAGGATTGCATTGGGAGGAGACAGTGAGGAAACACGGCCTCGGCGACAGCGCTGCTTTTTTTCCCCCATGTTATATTCAGATGTCTTCAAGCATCAAGCATCGAATAAAGACGGAGCTTCTACAGCGTCTTTTCCACCTGAAGGTTTCTTTGAAGCCACCTTGTAGCTGAAAGGGTGAAAAACAAGAGAATAATAAACGCCACGCCTCTTTTCTTCCTAAATATGACGCACGGTTCGATATCTGCCCGACTTCATCCCGACTCGCTGTGATGTCATGCTGACATCAGCGGCAGTGCCCCTCATGACATCAAGGCAGCTGCAGCTTTCACATCCTAGTGCGGCAAAACCAACTGCAACACCGCTTTGCATGCTGGGGAAACATCTGGTTTTGAAGCTGACCTAAGAACTCAGATGTGTGAAACATCTGGTTTTTCATCTGATCTCTGATGTGTGAACGATGTGTCTTTATTTTCTGTTCAGTTATAAAGATCTAGATTTTATTGGTTCAAGCGTTTCCTCTGTAAACACAGAGTCAGATCATTCTACGGTTTCCAACTGATCGATCGGATGAAGTGTTCCTGGATCAGTACGATACATCTCTATTAAGATCTGTGCAAACTGACGTTAAGCCATGACAAACTCATTGAAAGAAGTGTTTGTCTTATATTCATGACATTTGCTTTTCCTTATAATTGTGAGGACAGTATATGTAATGTCAGTGGATGTTTCTGATTTCTCAGGATGGGAATCAGTCTGAGGTGCACGAGCTCTTTATATATAATGTCTAATCTTTAAATTAAGGTAATAGAATCAACAATGTCACGGTTACAACAATGTGTAGTTTATTAGGTACACTTAGCTAAAACTGATGCAGTCTAATACAACAGTCCTGCAATAAATCCAACCTCATCATAATTTTTTACTCTATCAATCAATAATCTTATTTTTAAAGCACTGTTCAAAATGCAATTATTCACTGTCATTTAGAAACTCACTGGTGGCCTAAACTGGAGGTTGGTTCCCTCATTCAGAGCTTGGATGATGTTCGTGCCTTCTCCCAGCTCAGCTGCCTCTGTTTGAGATGCTGGTAATAAAACAGTCGCGCTGCTGCTTTTAGTGGCCACAGACTCGAACTCTCGCGTTACTATGAACTACGGAAGCTCAGGGAAGCGGTGGCGGTTTCCGTACCATCATTAACTCAAGTTAAAGTGCAATTCGGTTTTCTTCAGAATGAATCAATAAAATCTAGTTATACTGTGTGTTTTCTGTTGACTGGAAGGTGTTTCTACTATTTTGTCCACGCCATTCATATCACTGAGGGTAGGATAAATAATAATAATACGTCTCTGTACTTTACAATTCAACAGCACCACAAATGCATTCCTCTAAAATCATCATAAAGTCTAATTGGAACCTCTACAACAGTTTCAGCATCATAACCTGCTAAATGCTCCACTGTGTTTACCAGCTAGCAGCCAACTTTGTCTGTCCTACTGACTGACTGACTGAGTGAGTGATGAAAGTAAATAGAGCCAAAATCACAGCAAGGCCATTGTCTTTAACTTATGTGATTTTCTTAAGACAATGTCACAGTTATGAAATCAAGATTTTAGCGGCAGCTGAGCAGCAGCTTGGAAGCGACTGTCGGTAAACATGTAGTCTTTACGTGCCACGTTTCAGTCACTATTTCAAACTTGTTCCACTGTGTGACAACAGAGACAGAAATACATGTAAATGAGAACAGCTGTATTGAGAAATTCAGCTGTATTAAAACCCTGACTATGTGAGCACAGAGAGGAGGAGGAGAGCGGCAAACAGATAAAGGGCTGAAACCAGCTGACACGAGGCAGAATGCAAATAGCCTTCGACATGGTGCAGCCATTCACTGGGTTCTGACCTAGTCTTGTTTGGTACTTGACAGGAAAAAAGAGCTTGATGAAAGCGGCGAGATTGAATCAAAACAGTATCATCAGGTCATGGACGGGAAAACCAAAACAAAGAGCTTAAAGATGCTAAAAAAAATCTCTGTAGGAACGAGAGGAACTGCAGAATCAGGTGGAAATTCTTTGTGGGATTTTCACTATAAGTGACACCTTTGACATTGCACGTAACCATTTGATCGATTGATAATATAAAACTATCGATTGGCGCAGCTTTAAATCACAGCGAAGCCTAAAGGAAGAGGCGGTTAGCACGCCGGCACAAATTCCTCAAAACGAGTCCAGCATCCCGTTTCATTTTTTAGCGTGATGGAGTGAGTCAACATGATTGATGCAGTAATTAGAAACTTGATAATATTCGTGAAGATATGAGTGGCTCTGATAACCTTATTCAACATCCTTGAGGACAACACACATGCACAAAGACACATACTGTACACGCACACACACAGGTTGGTGTAAGAAAAAAAAAAAATAAATAAATACATCCAGTGCTGAGAAATTCTCCATAAATCCATAAAAGCTGATAAGGCTCCATCTATTTCTCCCATGACCCTGCCAAGGGCGAGGGAACATGCATTAAGAGATTAGGGGACGGCCTCAGCTCCCTGAATTCATATCAGAATGTGGGGTGGGAACCTGAGTCATAGGTCTGCCCGCTTTTATCACACTTACACCGGGAAAAAAAAATAAAAAAAGCAGAGGAGCCGAAAGTGGAAAGGAGGGGCGGGGAAGTGCAGCGAGCAAAGAGGAAGAGATAGCGAGGGCTTTTATCTTTATGTTTGTCTCCGTCATTTTTCGTTTACTTCCCTCCACTGCCATCAATAACGCTTTGTATAACTCTGGCGGGCCCCCGTTCTACACAGTGACAACACCATCTTTCCTTGGAAAAGGCCAAGCAAAACCTGATGCATTTTAATCAAAATTTTATCTAATGCTGTCTACCTCACGCCGCCGCCGCCGCCGCCACCACCGCCGCCGCCACCTCCACTCGCCATGAATAACGCTTAACAGTCTGGTTTGTGGTGATGTTAAATGAGATTGTATGATTGGTGAGAGAGAGCTAGACTGTTTTCCTTCGACCCGCCTCCTCCAGGGCATCTGGAGAAGGTCATCCAAGATTTTCAATTTGGACTCTGAATTTGGTCTTTCAGATCTTCATTTGCTTTCTGTCTTTTATTCTTTTCTTTTCTTTTTTTTTCTTCTGATATTGCAACCCAGAGCCATGGTGACCTCAGATGATATTGCACATACAAGAGAAGTGAAGTGCGGCGAGCGTAGATGATTGGGAGGGCACAGATTGGTCTCGCTGTTTGCTCCTCTTTGTATCTCTGGCTGTAGTGTGTGATCTGCTCGGCTGGCGGGAACACTGCGGCTGGGGCTTGTTTACTGGAGCCAAAAGGCAATGCAGATTTTGCCATTTACAAAGTGACACAGTGCTTACACCGTGCAAATGGGAAATCTGCAAACCAACAGCAGCTGGTCATGAATGCGATACTGACAGAGCCTAAACGCCCCGCAAACAATACGAGTCTGACTGCAGCTGACAACTCGAGCTAATGAATTCCCCAGGTGAGACTCAAGAGCCCAGCAGACAACCTGGAGACCGCTGACAACAACAGAGTCATTACTGTGTTTCTACACTGACGCTTCCAAGATGCACCGATTAGCATCACATACTGAGTGAAATGTGCCAACGATGTGGCTGCCATTGTCTGTGCAAATGCTGCATCACGTGCACCGCAACAGTCATACCTGAGCTGCTGCTGCTCCGTCTGTGCTGCAGGATTACACTCATACACGCCCATTCATTCCCTTAACCCCGAACCCTTATCTCAAAGACACGCTTCGCTTAAATATTAGCACACAACCCAGTTCAACTAGACCTACACCTCTGCAGCCAATTTCATTTGAGACTTTGCAACAAAAACCAATAGAATTACATGTTTATGTTCATGCGGCAAAATCCACCAGCAGCCATATTGTGACTTAAACACAGGAAGCTGCTGTCAAAGTTGGTTCCTTTAAAGCACGACCTCGTTTCCTGACTTTAACCAAGTTTGTATTATTGTAACCATGACGATGAAGCTCCTCCCACCTTAACAAAGTAGTCATTTTAACCCCCAAACCATGATCCTTCCACTAAACCGAACCGAACCTTAACCATAGTGTTGTCTCATCATTTATTCATTGGTAAAACAGTGATTTGTAAAGGTTGTGGAAGCCGCAAACAAATGTTTGATCAAATCAGAAAACACTAGTATGTGTGGATGTAAAAGGCCGTTAAAACAAAACATTTTTCATTTAATTTGGACTTTTTTTTTTTTTTTTTGGACGAGATTTGAGAAACATGGATTCCAGCAGGATTGAAACCAACTGGATTAAAAGATGCACGCCTCTTACAGCGTTCCAATAAGGTTGCATTTGCCAGAAATAATATTTCAACACTTGTCTCTGAGTCCTTCAAAAGAATAACTCTTCAGACATTCCTGTAGCTATTGTTGTATGGTGAATGTTCTGGCGCCAAACATTTTTCCTTTTTCACACCTCTCATATGTCAACAGTTGTGGTAGTGAGAAAAATGTCATCACGACCAAGAGTAGACCATAATATTCAAAGCTATGAGAATGCACTTGACAGATACCAACGACCTTTAAAGTGTTATTATTATGGAAAGCGCAATTTCTGCTGTCCTGGGGTTGATCGGCTATCCAAGATTTTACTTGACGGAAAACACCGGTGTATTACGACTTGTCGGGTGGTTGTCCATTTCTGTAGCTTTGGCCATTGCACTCGACTCAAAAGTATTTGTTGACATCTTGGAGCGCAACAACAGATCCCATTGGTTAAAACTGTAGTGGTCAGATGATCACAGAGGTGATAAACAAACAAATTTCTACCTATAGTAAAACTTCTTATATATACATATATATATATAAAAGAAGTTTTATTTCTATTAAATAAAATAAGAGAAATTAGCCCCATCACCATTCTTCAAGCACTATTTTCTTTAAATAGAACTTGTATAAAGGATATAGTATTGTATCTTTTCTGAAACACAAGCCACACCTTGTTTTAGAAGGAGAACGAGGCGGATGAATCTGATTGGCTGCTTGTGACCAGCAACCATGAAAAAAGGTTTAGTTGTGGGCAACTTCTTTCATTCACAAGCTTCACTTCGCACCAGAGGCAGTGCTTAGTGATAGAAGCTAGACTTCAGAGTCCCCCAAAAATAAATCTTATCCTGATCCTAACCTTGAGCCAAACACTGGTCCTAGGTCAGAGTCCAGCTGACAGAGACATGAGTGGATGGAAGAGGAAGCGGGACGTGGGGGAATCTTCTCAGTGGCAGAAATCAATAGCGCATTAGCAGCCGCCCGGTGACAACGTGTGGGCTGGCTGACTGTCCTCCATTATACCACTACCCGCTCTCCGCCCTTCTGCTGCATCTTGATATATACCAACCGCCCTCAGCCTCGTCATCTAACTCCTGTGATCTACTGTTTGTTTCATCTCGGCGTCCCGGGGGGCCTTTTTGGAGAGCTGGTACTCTCTGTGCTCTCCGTGCCAGTGTTCCTCGCTCTCTCCTCTGCCCTATTTCTTCTAGGTTTCTCTGGTCAGTTAGTAAACAGAGCATATCGTTTCCCAGGCCTCGTTCCCTCCCTCTGCTCTCTGTTGTTGTTGTCGAGGATCAGCGCTCGCGCAGGGACACGCTGGACTAACAGGTAGAGCAGCAGGGAGATCTCTGCCCTGAGCAAAGTCCTCCACTGTAAGGAACGATGTGTAGAGACCTTCAGAAAAACAGTTTTTCAGCAAACATGATGCTTGAAAAGACTCCGGTCTTCTCTCTCACTGTGCTCTCATAATATCAGCTCCACTACATGTAATTCAAACTCGAGCAAAGGAACGTGTATGATGGAGACGAGGCTAAAGCAGGTCAAAGTCGCCATTACAACCACTTACAGAACACACTGAGATGACTCATTCTCTCCTATGCGTTTATCCAGGGGGACCAAGAAGTGGCGAGGTAAATGTGAGGCGTGGCCAGACTCCCATAATGCATAAAGTGCGGACTTTAAAAGGAATTCAATAAAAAAACGTATCGAGTGTCTATTATGGCATAATGAAACTTTCCAGTGAATCGTTTTGAGTGAGAAACATGCTGTCTTCACTTTAAGACTCTTATTACAGCGGAGTGGAGAGAGAGCGCCGTCACCTGAAGCTCGATATCAGCAGAACCAACCAGCCTGAGTTGGACTGACCGGGACTCACGAGACTGAAGCTCCCGTCGCCTTGACCTTTGACCTTTCACTACCAAATTCTACTCAGTTCGTCTTCGGGGTCCAAGTGAATGTTTGCACAAAATTTGAAGAAATTCCCTCAAGGTGTTACTGAGTTCATATTATATATTATATATATATATATATTATGTTCATATTTCTTTTATCATATCTTTATTATGATCTTGTGAAGTACTGGAGAGTTGTATTTGTTTATCTACAGGGGGAAAATGTGCAATCTTGGAGGAGTGGTGACAAATCTGGAGACAGAAGTCTAGACAGAAAGTTAGAGAATAAACTGCTGTTTGTTCAGCACTTGAATTGATTACAACATAAAAAATATTCCATCAGTTGAAGTCTTACCCTTATCTCAGTAAGAATAAACTACATGTGCTTAAAACTGCACTAATCAATATTTCATCAACAGAGGAAGTTATTGCTTCATTTGATTTATTTAAAAAATAATAATAAATATGCAAAACTTTTCTAATCAGCTTTATTATCGTGAGCAAACAACACAAACTGTTACTTCATGATAATTCCAAGGATGAATAACACCCAACGTGTCTTGCAGGTGAAATTTCTCTTTGTTTTCCTCATTTATTTGAGTTATAAGCTTTCTGTTTTTAAATCTGTACGTGAGCCGGACACCGTCGTTCTCTGTGGCTGCAGATGATGATCTGAGGAAGATCAAACTCGAGGACTATCGCAATGTGATCGTCAAGTTGTTTTCCTTGAACGCACTCCTTGTCAAGACGGTTAAAAGATTTAAAGGAATGTGAACCTTTACAATATTAAGAAGAAAAAACAACCTTAATTATATGCAAAAAAAAAAAAAATCATATTGCTATTATTTTGGCAGATACTGTCATTGTGATTTCAGCGGGAATGGTCCTTTTTGCATTTTATTTTCACAAAAAAAAAAAATAAAAATGATGATTTTTGCTGGTGTTTGTAACAAACAAGCAGCTTCCTTTACGTGTGGAGCATGACTCGTAGGTGTAACACCACATGACTCGTAGGGGTAACACCACATGACTCGTAGGTGTAACACCACATGACTCGTAGGTGTAACACCACAACGCTTCATTTATGGTCAGAAAACTGCAGCTTCTGAAGTTTGGATGTTGCACTTGGCCGTATTGCGATTTCGTTAATATTTCGATCACGTGTTCAGCCCTAGCTAAAAGTGAAAATGGGGAAAAAGCCATTTTCTGGGTCTGAGTGTATTTATTTTCTGCTGTATGTTTGCCACGACACGCTGCAGAGCTGCTGTCTTGATGACGACTTATGGATGTGACCGAGGCTGTGGTCCTTCAGGGTGAGGAAAACAAACATCCTTCAGAGAGAATGCATCACCCTCAGACAGACGTATTACCGCTCCCTTGATGACTCCCACTGGGTGTGTCTCTGCGCTGAAAACGGAGACTGCTCGAGCGGCTGCAGTGTAACCGGCTCCTTCTCCTTCGCAGTCGTGACCCTGAAGTCCGCCAGACATCGAGTCGTGCGAAGAGGTGGAAGAAAGTGGAGCATTACAGTATCCTATAAGGCGCATTACACGATGCAACATGAGAACATGTACTAGAGTAACCTGAGGGGAGAGCAGGAAGACGCCAGTCAAAAAAAACAACAAAAAAAACGGGTCGTCGGAGGAGCCGTCCTGAGTCTCCGGCTTCTGTTCTGCTTGGCAAAGACAAACAAAGCCTTCAATTCCCCAAACCCATCTCCTCTTGAGATAAGCCGGCTTCTTGGCTGTATTTGCCCTTCACTGATAGGAACCGTGAGAAGTGGGTGGGAAGTTTGAGGCCAATAGCCTCAAATCTGATTTTCATCAGTTGGTGCAGTGCAGAGTTGCAGCATCTGTGTGGAAGAGGAAGAGGAGGTGGAGGAGGAGGAAGAAGAAGAAGAAGAAGAAGAGGAGGAGGAGGAGGGGAGCAGGGGGAGGGGTGGTATTGGATCTGGCAGGCTGGATCAAGGCCCACTGCAGGTCCCACTCCCAACTACCCCCCTCCACCCACCTCCACACACAGGGCGGCAGCGATAAGGCCCTATCTTTTACAGTCCTACTGTGTGCCAGTGGCGGATATGGAAAGGTAGAGTGCATCTGGAGGAGAGGAGCTACCATCTGCTCCAGATCACCTTCAAGCTGCAGAGACCAGCACTTCTTTTACCTCCACCTGTCCCTTCCTTAGACCGGCTATGAAGGCCTGACCCCGGAAACATATTCAGCCAGGGTTAACGAAATCTGAAACAGCAGCAGCAGCAGCAGCAGCAGCAAGTGAGTTTGACAGTAACAGTTTTTGCCTGATTTGAATAAAGCTGCTGACAAATACAAAATCTGCAAATTGTGAAATGTAAAGTGTTTCCACGAGATTTTCATTCACTGAAACATAATTGAAAAACTAACATTATGTAATAAAAAAAAAGAAAAATGAATAAACAGACGAAATAAATTAGGTCAACTAAGAAATGTGTGCACGTGTGTGTGTGTGTGTGTGTGTGTGTGTGTGTGTCTGTGTCACAGTCACATTATGGGACCTTGTCTTCCTCACGGGGAAATAGAGCAAGTCCCCACAAAGTAAACCATGTTTTAAAGCTCCTCCAGTGTAAATGTCTCTGTCCATGTGTAGTGTGATTATAGATCAGCTCTAGCTTCTATATTAATACTGTGAAAGTATCAAAGCCTCAGTCCACAGAGAAATGCACACAGCCTGTATTCAGAAACTGAGCCTTAAAACCAGCCGTCAGGACTTCTGGAACTTTGTGATGTCACAACAAAGCAGTCACCAAGCCCCGCCCACCTGGACCCCACCATCCAAACCTTTACAGGATTTGGTTTCTCTGAGTGTTTTTACCTGAAATCTGCTTTATTTTTATCCAATCACTCACAAAACACTCAAGAAGAAGAGAGGCTCAGAACCTCCTCTCTTCTGATTGGCTCGCCGACCTGTTGTCACTACTAAACTACACTGAGATGGTTTTTGGTTCTTAAACCCACAAATATATCTTAAAGTTAAGAGTAAGTTTCCAGAAAATAATGGACACGACTGTGCACGTGTGTGTATGAGATCCTGTCTGTCTTTATGTTTCACATAGGACAGAGTCAGTTAATGGTGAAGATTTATATATTTTATTACATTTATTCATATAATTATCCACCTACAGAATGTGTCTTATTTATTAATTTAACTCTGTCTGTACCTTAAGAGCAGAAACCTTCTTTTGTTGAAACTTGTAATTAGTGACACAATAGGTATAAATTTAACAGTTATAATATATCCATCATATCAACAGGTGGAAGATCTTTACTGGATGATTCATTTCATATGAACCCACATGAACCCCAGTACACTTTCAAATTAACTTTATAGAGTCTTAATTCCACATAATCAAAAGCAGTGAGGATTAATAGGACTTGATATTTTCATGGATTTAAAATGTGAAAACCAGGCCTCAGTCTGTTGCTTGTCATTGTTGGGGGCTTCAGTCTGGCAGTAGGGGGCACACTAATGCTGGCCTGCAACAGTCACTGAGGTTCTTCAAATAACAATGAACCTGTATGTGTCCCTAATCTCACGCCAAAACACACGGCAGCCTGTCGGATAAAGAAAAGCAGGGTGTTTTAAATTTTAAATGTGTCAGTGAAAGGCAGACCGTTAACTGACAGGGGCCTTTTCAAAATCCGCTCTGGGACTAAAGCGACGGAGTAACGGCTTAACGTACCACACACTGCCACACACTGCGCTGTGACCGTTGTGAGTTATTCAAAATCACCCACGCTTGAATCCAATTGGCTGCGAGGAGACACAAAGCCGGCCAATAGCCTGGGTGCGGGATTCAAATGGGCCAAACAAAAAGCAGGCATTACTTTTGAGTTCATTTGCTTTCACACACACACACACACACACACACACACAGTGTTGCTCATTCGAAAGTCATTGCTCTGCCAGACACAATTGAGAGGCGGTTGTAATCCCCGGGATCTTAATTCATATCCTGCGTGGCTGCAGTTTTAATGGTACAGCTTCCAGCAAATAAAGCCTTGGAAATTGAAATCAATAGTAATAAATCAGCATAATAAGCATCTCAGCTGAAGTTGGAGGGGGAAACGCACGCTGTTCTCAAATCTATCATTTGACATTTATGAGCAGAACTCTTAATCCTTGCATCTGCTAACGTTGGGAGCGGAGCCATCCGACGGACTACAAATCACAGCAGGAGAGCAGACTGATGTCCATAAAGAGACTACAAAAGCTGACCCTGCACCGGCAGCGGCCTCAGGTCTGTAATTACACACAAACCGAGATGAAAACATCCTAATGAAAGCCCACAGGGAAAATATCCACACAGGGTTACAGCAGTTACGTCTTTTCTTTCTTTCTTTTTTCTTTTTGTCTGCTGCAAAAGAAGAAGACACCAAAGTGTGTTCGGTACAAGGTCGTGCACTCTCCTGTAACATTTTCTCTCCACAGCGACAGCCTGACTGCAGACAAAAAGGACCTTTCAACAATAATGCATGATCAACCGCAAAAACAAATAAATAAATAAATAAAGGCAGGGGAGGAATCCCGAGGCGGCCCTCTCATCAGTTTTATTACAGAGAGCCGGGGCTTGATTTAGGGCGACAGAGGTAGAACAACAAATAAAAGAGAGAGACACGAGTTTTCGGCCGTGCAGGCGGGGTAATTCCTCGTCTCTTCCTCTTTACTGGCTCTCTGTGCCGTGCACTACAGATGAACTTAACGCCAACAGCCCCCTAGCGTGGTCCCAGAATGCCAGGAGAACAATAGCGGTGGTAGTGGCTGTTATAGTTGTGACAAGGCAGCAAGTGGCTGGAATTGAGAAGGGAAGACAGAGGGGGGGTGGGGGGGTGAGTGTGTGTGTGTGTGCATGTGTGTGTGTGTGTGTGTGTGTGTGTGTGGGGAGGGATTCAAACAGGGAGTCTGGCTTTGTCCGCCTGCTGTTGCCCTCCTATCGGGGGGAGTGACAGGGAGGGTGGCAGGGAGACAAAGGGTCCCAACAGACTGAAAACGAGGTAGCCAACGACACACTAAATCCTCTGCACACATTCGATGACCCACCCACACACACACACACACACACACACACACACAAGCATTTTTACACAATCTCATGACAGTGCCTAAACAGAGCACAAGGAAAAAAGGAGGGGAGCAAAACTGGAACTGGGTCAAAAATCCAATTAATCCATGACAGGAGCGAGAGGGTTTGGAAAACCCTCAGAGAGACAATGCAGGAAAACCACAAGAGATGGGAAACAATACACCACTGCCCCTTGACCTGTGTTTATGTATGTGTGTGTGTGTGTGTGTGTGTGAGAGAGAGACAGAGTTAGTGTGTGTGTGTGTGTGTGTGTGTGTTATGTGGTGAGTGCATTCATTTTGGATCAAGGTCAGGCTGTGTTTGTTATGCAGAACTGAGTGCTACAGTCGTACTGTAACTAATGTACTTGGACTGCTGGCATTTCTCCACATACACCCTTTTGAAGTTCACTAAAAGGATTATCAACTTTCCCAAATTGTACATAAAAAGCGGCAGCGACTTTCTTTGTTTTATTTTACTGACTGATTGAGGAGTGAGGGGCAAATTTATTTCTTTTCCGACTTCATCCACAGTTTTCTAACGTTCTTCCATGATTTGGGGAAGTTTGGGGAGTTGAGTGAAACTGAGTGAAACTAGGGAAAGGTGCAAGTCTGCCCCCCCCCCCCCCCCCCTCCCTCCTGAGGATCTGGAGATGTTAATGTGGGGCAAATGGGCTGCGGCAGTGGGGTGACAGCAGGGATGTCAGCGGGGCTGCGGAGCAGTCACTACGGGTGATAGGTGTCAGCTGGGAAGATAAATAATGTAATGCCTGTGGGAAGTAATAGCAGCCGTATGATTCGAGCCAGTGACACTCCTGGGGAACGCTCCATTCTAATGGAAGACAAATTCACAGCCGTCAGCTGCTGCTTCCAGTGTCAGCAGCCCAGCAGACGTGGACACGAATGAGGCGAAAGGAAAAAGGAAGGAAGGAAGAAGAAGAAGAAGAAAAAAAACCCAACCATATCAAGATTTAATAGACTGTTCTATTAAATCGGTTTAGCCTTTAACGGGTGAATCTACACTGATTCAAAGGAAAGACAACTTCTGCTCCACAGCTCTCTACGTACTGAAACTTTGAAGCATGCTGTATGTCTGGTCACTGGACACTCAGTGATATCCCAGCATGTGTTGCCCGTCAGTTGTTAAAGTCAGAAATAGCCTAATTGCAGCTTTTTAAGGATTCAATATGGATTCAGCCTTAAAACCTATGACCAGTCCAATTCGAACCATCATGGCTTTAGTGGTATTATTTTGTCAGCTGTCATGAAGAAACTTGCCACCTGCCACTCCCTAATGGAAGTCTGTCTATCAATCAACTCTCGGTCTTGCACCTCTCAACACTCGCTGTCTAAACCAAGAGGAGAAACTTTAGATTCAGTAATTCTGAGGAAGACTTTTGTGAATATTGTGATCAGTTAGAAGAGGACTGTAAGACCTTCAAGGATAAAAGTCTAGCTAGCTATGTGGCTGTAACTGACGTAGCTTGGCTTCGGTTCAGAGCAGTAGATGAGTTGCGCTGCTACTCTAAGAGAATCTAACCCAGCTGTTCAAAAGACCGGCTCCAAGACGCCATCTTAACTGGATTATCTACTGGATAACTGTTTGCCCTAAACCTACTGTTGTGTGTGTGTGTGTGTGTTTTGAATTGTGAAATTAGCTGCCACGTTTTTTTGTGGAATAAGTTTTTTTTGCCAGTCATGTTTGAATAGTCTGCTCCGACTTTCTACAGAGAAGCCAAACAGTTGTTAGCTAAACATGAAACATAGCATCAAAATAGAGGAACGTTACGCCTGTCAATTAGCAAAAGTAGCAAATAAACAAAACTAGCATTACTCAATATAGCTTATGCTAAAATGTTAGCACGGAGCACTGAACAAAACTAGTATCGTTCCACAAAGTATATGCTAAAATGTTAGCATGTGGGATATGACGCTAACAAGCTACTGGGGATACGTGAATGACTTTGTTGTCAACACGACTCACAAAAAAATTGTGAAGCTTGTTGCTTTAAAGCCCTGAATGGACGGACAGAAAGATTTAAGATTTCAAATCACATGACTTTTGCTACGTTTACACTGCTGACCCCTCTTTAGTTTGAAAACACCTGCCTCGCCTCCTGATTGGGTCTTGGGACAACCAGCGGTGAAAGATGAAACATGAAACATGGATGACGAATCACAAGCGTTGCTGACCTTGTTGTCTTTGCGAGCAGCTGTTGTGCAGATAAATTCTGCATTTTAATGCTACAACTGCCTTTGCTGTTTTCTTTTGTAGTAACTTCTGTAACTTACCAAGTAGACGACAGAAAGAGTATTAGTGTGGATGCAGCCAAAGACTGAACAGAGGAACAAGCAAAAGGTGAGTGAAATACAGGGGAGGGAGGGAGGGAGGGAAGTCAATCGAGAAACGATGGCAAAGTGGCTGGACAAGAGAAAAGAGGAGGAAAAAGAGAGAGAAAGAAATGAGCAGATGGGTGAACGAAGGGGGGGCGGGTAGATTAATCTGAAGAGCGGCAAGGCGGTCAGGGTGAGAGAAAATGAAAGAGAAAGAACAACGTCTCGCAGGGTGAACCCTCCGATGGCACTCATTTCTGGGGTCGTCTCAGCCTTAATCAAGGCTCTGAGGCACCCACGGGCGAGGCGCAGCCCCAGGAATGTGCTCCTGTAGTCTGCAGAAGGGTGATCAATCAGAGCTGGTGGCTGCCACGCAGATGCTCTGCTGTACCGTAAGTAACACACACACACACACACACACACACACACACACAGACACACACACACTGAAAGCGACAGTGATGAATTAGGAAACGCTCAGACAGTTTAGGAGTCGCTGACTCTCCTCATCTGCATAATAAACTGTCGCATGATCTCATCTCACTTTGTTCCCCCTTTCTCTCTTCTCTGACTTCAGTTTTCTCTTCTATCAACCTTTGTCTGGCTTCACCCAGATGCACTTTAACCGTTTGCAAACACTGGAGTTTCATAGATGAGCTTGAATTTGAGTTTGTCCTCTAGTTTCTGCAGCTTTTTTCCTGCAAAACCTCAGAAAATCCAACTTTATTTGGGTAAACATGGCAAAATGCAATATAAAGCGCCTTAATTTGAGGTGACGGGACACTGTTTTCTACACTGTTTGCTAAATAGAGTTGTGTATTTTTACCTAAAAGCAGTCCCCAAAGTACAGCATTAACTCGAGCATGAAAAAAAAAAGAAATTTAGGATGTGCCTTCAGTGGTTTTTTCCGGGAACTCTTGCTGTAGTATCTCCCTCTGTCCCCCTGCGAAGCAGAAAAGAGCTGTTGTTCCTGTTACTGAAGAACCAGGGCACCTTGAAAATAATGAGATCCTATTGGTGAGAAGACACTTTCTCATAACATCCCACTCGAGTTTTTGTTGACACCCAACAAGGTCTAAAAACAAGCACGACGAACAGCAGAGCGAGTGGGAGGAGGGAAAATAAGATTTAATACGCACACACACTTAGGCTGCAACTGTGAAACACATGCACAGCGCAGATACTGAATGCCAACGCTGTTACATAAAGTTTAGTGGTGAGATAACTTGTTACTTGAACGGTAACTTAGCCTGAGAGTTTGTACATGTTTAATAGTCTTTTTTAATAATTCAGGCTGATAATAGGCTGACATGGTGCATGTTCTTGAATACATTTGCATTTAATCAAAATATGATTAAAGTAACTTGTTGTGGTGGAGGGTGAAGAGGGGCACGCAACTCATTTTTGCCCCAAGGTACCCTGGGGCATCCGGCGCTGACCCTGGCCTCTATTAAACAACTATTCAGTTGCCTGTCATGGGCGACGCATCCTCTCTCCAGCGTGTGTGGACTGTTTTAATTTCCCACTCACGGGTGAATGTTCAAGCAGTTCTCCCTCACAGTTATATGATAATCTAGATAATCAAGCTGCATCAGAAGAGCGAGCAGCTTTGTCTCGACGCCGTGTCTCTATTCCATACATCGATCTGCAGCGGTTCGACGCAGACAAGCAGCATCTTGTTTTATTTTCCCCTCATAAAGAAAGCTATCCCTCCACTTGCTTCCTACGTGCATTATTTTCTCTTTATTTATGGAGGAGGGCAGTATATAAGCTCTGTGCATTACAGACTCTATTAATCACAACCGTGTTCTGCGCTCTGAACAACCACGAAGTTCAAAATGCTGAGACAAAAAAAAAAAACGGCTGATTCCAGTTTCCCAGAGACTGAAGATTTTCAGACTAGAGGGTGGATCAATTCAGAAATTGACTTTTGGGATTAACACGGCAAAAAGGAAACCTACATGAGATTTCATTTACAGTTTCACAAAGTTTCACTGAGGGTGATTTTAGCCCTTAGAACAACCTTCATTTCAACGATGCTAATGTCACGCAATCCCCATCTACACGGGATTAGAGCCGACGACCACTCAAGCAGTCCTAAAACGATACCTGGGTTTCAGTGCAGATGATTTGTTTTATGGAAACCTCGCTCTTCAGAAGTTTTCGCATGTGCACAAACCAACGTACAACTCCTCCAATACCCTGGAGGAGAAACCGAAAGCGTCCCGTTTTGTTCAGTTCGTGGAGACGGTCGGACGCAGCCGGACGGAGACCTGTTCTCGTGCTGCTTAATGTGTTGAAATGTGACCACATTCATTTCATTTCACTCAGTTTCAACATGATGTATCCCCCAGAAAAGATGAAGCTCAGAAATGTGTCATATCTACTGCATGAGAGACGGATCATCCGAAAACCTTTTTAAGATTTTTTCAGTAAGATAAAACAAACCGGCGGCCTGTAATCCTGAACGCTGCACACATACACATCTACTGATTACTCCTACAAACAGTGTCTGTATCAGACTGCTCTCCTTTTCTTTTCTTTTCTTTTTTTACATTTAAAACATTTTCCGTCTTGTCACAGTAGAGGCATGAACCCCCCCCCCCCCCCCCACCCACCCCCCCCATGCTGGACAGGTGCAAGAAACAAAAGCTCTGCTCTCACAGCTGTGGCGATGCATCTGCAGGTGGTGGCCATCACACATTATGCATTTAAGGCCCCCCCCCCCACACCCCACCCCAGACTCCCCACATCCTTTGAAACGTCTCGACTGGCCTCTGCTCCAGGTGGAGTGTCGTACCTCACCGCACCTAGTTTTATGATCTTTCTGGGCGCTCGTCCCTGATTAGAAGTGCGGTAGAACAAAAGAAAATGAGGACCTGCGCAAATTTAATACCAATTCATTACCACTCCTTTAGAGATACGACTAATGCAGCATTCAAAGACCACTCGAAGGCAAAAAATGACTCAAAAAAACTCATTTGGTGTGCAGTACCGAGAGAAACTTTCCCGACTTTTAATTACTTTATCGCTCTCATTTTCTCTATCTTTATAATATTTTAGTGTGAAGCAGAGAAAGGGAAGGGAGATGGAGCAGGACCTAGACAGCAAAAGAAGAAGAAGAAGAAGAAGAAGAAGAAGAAGAAGAAGAAGAAGAAGAAGAAGATGGGGTGGAGGAGATGTATTGTTGAGTTGTGCTCGTTTTTTGGCCAGGCTCGCTCGGGTGCTTTGGGACGGCGGTTCCCGGGACGAGGGCGGTTACGGCCCATGAAAAACAGGATTACACAACTCTCTCTCATCCAATTAATTTTTCCGCCTGTTTGGGGAAATAAACTCTCCTTATCTCCCCACGCCATCGCTGTGGAAGTCTTCACCCTTCCATGATGGAAGGGGAGTTTCCGATCCAACTCTGGAGAATACTGACGAGCGAACCGGCCAACCGCCCCCCCCCCCCCCCCCCCCTGCCAACTCCAGCGTGGGCTCATCAGAGAGGATTGTTCCACATCCAATTAAAAACTGTGCAGAGTAAATTGCCCAGCTCAGATTCATCTAAGCTATTGTTAATAAATGCAAACACACGCTTTACTGGTTTTTGTGAGGAATTTTAGAGATTTTTCTTTGACCATCTCTGCGACGCTGTTTTTTTTTCCTCTCTGAGATTTTGGAGTTTTTCTCTTTGAGCACACTTTGTTCTCGTCGTGGAGCAGTGTGTGCAGAAAAAGCAAAAGAGTATGCTTATCTAAGCCAAGGGCGATTCTCAAGGTCACAACCTTCTATTCCTTGTTTCGCTGTGGCCTGCAGTGAAAAAGTGCACAGCAGCAACTATGATACAACTAAGCCTCCAGCTCTGGCCAAAACATTGCACCAGTGTGGGCGGCCCAATCAAAGTCTTGCATTCTTCTCTGTGGGAGTTGCAGCCCCCGGTTAAAGATAGCAGCCTGGAACAGCACATCCTGAAGTCTGGATTAGGCCTGCCAAGTGTAGATTCCCCTTCTCTTTCTCTCTCTCTCTCTCTCTTCTTCCAACGGCTGCTCCAGGAGAGCATGTCAGTTCATCTCAGCATAAAGATGCGCCAGGGGAAAAGCCAAGACAACCCCCATCCACTGTTGAAGCGCCGGCGTAGGAACCAGGAGTTACCCAAGGGTGCACCTCCCAGCATCGCTCCGAGTGGTCAGCTTGACTTTAACAGGCACTGTGGGGAACTGTGTGTGGTTATTCAAAGACGAGCAAGCAAACAAGTCCGAAGACAGAAAACAGAGGTAACTGCCAGGCTGTCACAGGACCGACTTCAAGTTCTGTATTCATCAGAAAAGGCTCATCTATAAAGTACAGCAAAAACACCACAGGAATATCCCATGTAAGTGAAGCTTTCTTAAAATATTTTGAATCATTTTTAAGAAATTACTAGAATTGATGATCATCTCCAGTTGCTATGTGCAGGTTTTCACGTGTTGTTAAGTGACCATCAATTAAAAACATCCTGCACATGTTTCTGCTGGAAGGCCTTTTACTATGAAGCATCAGTGCAAGTAGCGTTAGCTTAACAACCATTCTTCACCTCCGTTCTCCTCATTGGACGACAAATATCTCTGTTCTTTCTAACAATAATTGCTTTAAATATTCTCCTTTTCCTCCTCTCACTCTTCTGAACCAAACCTAAAAAGAAAGTAAATCATTAAATTCTAATGCTCCGGAGATGATGAAGAAAAGAGGAGCAACAACCCCGAAGTATGTCAACTATTTCAGTTTCTTCCATCAGAATTTTTTCCACTGTGATGTCAAGTGATGTTTTACAACAACTTGTGAGTTATTCTCCATGTTTATGATGTAAATACACATTTTTCAAAGGAGTATGAAAAGGATGTTTCAACGGGCTTACGTCCTTTCAGCTGCTAAAAGGCTTTTAATGTGCAACATATGTGCAGCAAGTGTTGGGTTTCATTAATGGCTTCTTATTGGTACAGACCCAAAGGCTGCAAAAATTGAGGTAAAGGTAAATGGACTGCACTTTTCTGATCTTAGAGACCACTCAAAGTGCTTCACAAAACATGCCACATTCACCCATTCACACACACACACACACACACACATTCATACACTGACGGAACAGCCATCTTTGCCCAAGGACACTTTGACATGAGAACTGGAGAAGCCTGGGATCGAACCACACACCAGACGATTAATGGACGACCTGGTCTCGTTAGAGCGGGAAAGGGGACGAGACCAAGAGCGGATGGAAAAAAAACAGGACACCAACCAAGTGAAAAGGTTTTCTGGAGAGTGGATGAAAACAAAACACGGATCTTTCACCTTGTGGCCGGGAACTTTGCGGAAACTTCAACCACCGAACAAGTTGATTCCATTTGCCGACCGAATTCTCTCATCCCACCCACAGGAGAGGTCAGTTCTCCTCTACGATCGCACTAGCACCCAACTCAACATCAGTCAATCTCGTCTTGAGCTGTTCACAAAGAAAGGAAGAGGAATGCAACAACCCCCCCCCCCCCCCCCCACCCACCCCTACACACACACACACACACACACACACACACACACACACAAATGCAAATGCAAAAGTGCCTCTATTAAGCACACAGCTGTGTGTGAATGTGGAGGAAACTGAAGCAGACTGTGAAGAAAATGTTCAACAAAAACACAATCAAATGTTTTGAAGTAAATCTTGGTTTAAAGCTCCTCCAGTGTAAAGGTCTGTGTCCATGTGTAGTGTGATTATAGATCAGGTCTAGCTTCTATATTAATACTGTGAAAGTATCAAAGCCTCAGTCCACAGAGAAATGCACACAGCCTGTATTCAGAAACTGAGCCTTAAAACCAGCCGTCAGGACTTCTGGAACTTTGTGATGTCACAACAAAGCAGTCACCAAGCCCCGCCCACCTGCACCCACCATCCAAACCTTTACAGGATTTGGTTTCTCTGAGTGTTTTTACCTGAAATCTGTTATATTTTTATTGGATCACTCAGAAAAAAGTCAGCCAATCAGAGGAGAGGCTCAGAGCCTCCTCTCTTCTGATTGGCTCACCGTCCTGTTGTTTTTATATCTTCTGATGGATCAACACTTCAAAATAAAACACTAGAAAAGTGTAAAATATGGCCCTTTAAGTTTGCATTAGGAGCTAACAGTATCAATATCTTAAAATAGAAGGCGATTTAAAACTAAAAAAAATGAGAGCTGTTGAGGTAAATATTATTCCTGACCAATATTTGAATATTTACAATATATTCAACACAGAAAAGGTCACAAGCTGAGCAGAGCAGAGCTAACACTTTAGCAGTGCTTCAACAGGTTTAAAAGGAAGATAAGGATGTCTTCCCATCCCCAGACAGAGCTTTCACATTTGGATGCGAGCGGCTGAGAGCGAAAATATTTCCGTTTGACATCATCATCTCCAGCAGCCTCCAGTCCCAGCCCTCATTTCCCAAGTCGCTTCAGCGTCTTCAAACGCCGAGCAGAGTGTAGAGGATATTTAGCAGTACCATTTCAAATTTTAATCCTACAAACTTTCAATTTCACCGTAGCTGACATGAGCAAAAAAAAAAAAGAAAAAAGCGCTGTGTGAGAATGAAAGAAAAAGAGAGAGATAGCGACAAGCACTCATCAGCGGGCAGCAAGCAAGAAGACGAAGAAAAAGAAGGAGCTGAAGAAGAACCCAATTACCCATGTGGGGGAAGCCGACCATGGGGAAGTGGAGCGCCGGGGCCTGCCTGTTCTGCGTTCGATAACCCTCCCCGTGTCATCCCTCTGTGTCAACCAGAATTTTATCAGCCACTCGGAAGGAAGAGACTGCTGCCGCATAGGCAACAACAACAACAACCTGCAGCCAAAAAGAGCCGCAAGCCACAGACGGAGACGAGAATTAAGAGAGTCAGGCCGCCACGGGGACGACTGATATGTAACACACGAGCTGAAAGGAAATGGAGTAGTGTGAAATACTAACACACACGGAGGGATTCATCACACACAGAGCAGGAAGGAGGAGTGTGGAGGAAGAATGTTACAGGCATTAAAAACTAGGGCTGTACCAATATATTGGGTGGGATATGATAGGCCTCCGCTGCTTGTACCGCATGTAATCTGCTCAGGACTCCTGCTCTGAACGGGATAAACTGTTTACAGAGATTCAATATTAGCACAAATTATCAGCGATAACCGAGTTAAAAAAGCTGCAGCTCTGCGTTCAGATTAAAATAACATAATACATCATGTCTGCTGCTGATGTATTTTAGGACAAAGAGAAGAAACTAATAACAGTTTTGTTTGCTGCTCCAGTCAAGACGCAAGAGAAGAGAGGGAAGAGATGTTATTTTAGCTCGACAATATAAACTGCTCCACAGTAATTAAACCACCGATGTGTTGATAAATCAATAAATCATTCCCACATTTTTGGTAGCAATGTGTAATGGCTGTAAGATGTAAGGTTTGTTGAGGGCGGTGCTGCCGCCGCGGCCTCATAAACACACCAGACGACCTTCACTTAACGTTTTGCTGCAGCACAGTGTAACGTCAGCCCGCATCAGCCCATCAAAAAGTAGCAACAAATTAATTAGGAATGATTCATTAATTTAAGTTCATTTAGCATTTTGCTGAGAGATTTCTTAAGACTTTTCAAACCCTGCACAAACCCTGGAAAAACAGTTTGGGGGGGAGGGGTCAGAAGTTCACAATCCTGACCAGCACAGCTCACGTGACACGACCTCCTCAGCCGCATTTACCTAGACAACACGAACCTGGGCATTTTCCGGAGCAGAAAATGGAAGCTAAGGACTGAGGAGCAAGAAGAAGCAGAAGCTTATTGTGCAAATGGAAAGAAATGTCAACATGAGAGCAGCTTCACACCGAGGACAGGAGACGGTGATGCTTTCCGCAGGGATGTAGAAACACTAATGGGCTCATAGTCGGATACTGGAGACGTGTTAAAGAAGCTAGGTGAGAGGAAATGTTGGTTGGATTGATGTTGGGTTAAAGCCGTCAGGTCAGAGGTCAAGTTTAAGTTTCCATCACCTGTCAATTTAGATGAATGTTTATCATCAGATAAACATGACATGAGCATAACTTTGACAATTAATCAATTCCACAGCTGCACACCACTGGAGTCACAACTGCCCCCCCCCCCCCCCCCCATGGCCCCTCATTTTAGCACACATTGCCATGACAACTATAAACCCTGTTAATCCTCCCATGAAGACACTACAGTGAACTGCTGTTGCCCAAAACTCCCCTATGTGGGGCCCCTGATGATGTGTGCTGTAATTAGCATCTACCCATCGCCTGCATGTGAGGCATTCGAGGAACATCCGTAAATTGTAGCATCTACCGACAGTCTGTGTGTGAGGCGTTTAGCGGACATCTGTAAATTGCAGCGTCTGCCTATAGTCACGTCCTGGAGGCTTCGATGTGCTTCTGTTCCCCGTGTCCAGCTTGTGTTTCACACACCATCAACAAACATACGAATCCGTGTATGATGATTATTTCGAATGAAGGTTGAGAGCCGTGCTAGTTACTGGAGTTTCCCGGGAGAAACTTGAAATACGGGAGTGTTGCTGGGAAGAAGCAGGAGAGTCGGTGGATGTGAGCACATCGAAAGCTGATCAAACCAAAAAAAAAAAGACAAAAACACCAACTAATGATCTCAGTTCTCCTGGTAGCAGCTTCAGTCACCTTCAGGTCCGCAGCGTTCACACAGCCGTTTCCAGTATGGCAGTTTCCATTTCCATTAGTGACCGAGTTCTTCCGGAGACCTCTGGTCATCAAAAGTAACTCTGGGAGTTTTAAAATGTTTGTGTCTGGTCTTTCAGGACCAGGAGGTCAGAGACTCTGTGGTCTCAGCAGCTGCTAGTTAAAGGAGTTAAGGAGTCGACAAAAGTTCTTTGAAGGGTTTTGACTTTGTTCTGGAGTTCAGTCAAACTGTAGATTTCCTGTCTCTTCTCCTTTTCCTCACCACAGAGCTCCAGAGGTTTTGACCTGGATGGAAAATATCACTTATTGTGCATTATTTAAATGGTCATTAGTCTCGCAAAGCCTCATCCTTCCTGCGCACGGCTCTAGGCTTTCATTATTACATCAGTTATCAGCCCATTATATGCAAATGACTCATCCTAACTCTGGAACCTATAATGTATAATATATCAATTACACTGACGCTGTGATGTTTGCAGTGAGGGGATATGGAGATATTTCCTAAAGATAGCCAGCCGCCACCTGAGGGACGGAGGAGGAGGAGGAGGAGGAGGAGGAGGAGGAGGAGGGGATGAAGACGCCAAATGCAGAAAAAACAAAACAAAAACAGAGGACAAGAAAAAAGAGGTAAAAGAAAAAAGCAGGAAGGAGAAAAAGAGAAGAAAAAGTAATAGTGAGGATGACAACCCCAACCCAACAATATTATTCATATTCCATCAGTATTAAAAACATGAAGTTTCATAGTAAGATAGAAAATAATAATGCATTTATTATAGTTAAAGTGGGACAAAAAGGATAGTGAAGAGACGGATGATTACCTCAGTGTAATACAATCATACATACAAACCTAATACTGGTTAATTATATTTCATATGTACTGTATATTTACTATGACTGTGACTTGAGACTGAGCACCGTGACTGTGTCGACTGCATTCACATTTTCCACAAGAAATAATAATAATAAAAAAACAAAAAGTGAAGAATCAGTTCGTACGAGCTCAAAATATGCAAATTCTGCGTCTCAGTGTTCCAGTTATTTCAAACCTAAATATAAGAGCTGGGATACTAAGACATCCTAACACGTCTTCTGCTGCCTTTGTGAGATGAAGTTTGAATTATTTTATTCATTCTGTTAAAAAGGGGATATTTGTGGTTAGCACGGTTAGCAGCTTAACCTGAGTAAGAGTACGAGCTTTTAGCCGTTAGCCACGACGCTCTCTCCACAGCGGAGGGGACTGTCGACTCGTGCCACATCCACATCCATTAACATTTATGTTGTGCTCTGTACTCCAGAACGCTGTTACCATAAATACACCTGGAGTGATTCAGAATGTGAAAACTTCTCTCTGGAGTACAACCCACATATATTTAGATCAGCACCGAAACATTTTTTTTTCCAGTTTGTATATTTGGATTCACAAACAAACCTATTTTAAAAACATTCCACTATTTTTATTGTACTTTTTTTTTTTTGTGTGTGTCTTTCTTGGCTGTTTACATTTATAAACTAGTGACAGGAAGATACAGACGGTCAGGTTTCTGTGGGTGTGAACTGATGTGCGAGAAGAGAGAGAGAGAGAGAGAGAGAGAGAGAGAAGCCTTGTTATAATCAGTGGTAGCAACAGAGAGCAGAGGCCGTTTTGGAGTAATGGGACCTGTTTGTGGGAAGAGTCACTTGCGGTGCAACGTGCTGTTAATACCTGGTATTAAAAGCTCAAGCAAACATTGAAGGGCATCGGTAAAGCTAATAAATAATGCAAATCTACTCTAAATGCCTTTCATAAACTGCAGAGAGCTTAGAGAGGGCGTTCTGATTGACCCCCTTGTTAGCACAGGACTCGAGAGCGAGAATAAGAGTTTTCTGAGGACACCAGTGGATTTCAGGTGACGGTCTGTCATGTGGCGGGTCCTCAGCTCCTGGACGACCGTTTGTTTAAACCTAATTAGGAAGTTCGGCAGGACTGATGGTATTTGATTGCAAACTGGATACTGAATCAGTGATTCAGCTGAAAATCAATTCAGCTGCCTCTGCTAACAAACCCCGCATTTATGTTTATGCATGTAATGCTATTTAACAGAAGGCAACACGGGATGTGGCTGAAACGCGGACCGGAGGAGGAGGGAATTAAAAACCCCCGACCCTCCAATTAGTGAACGACCCGCTCTACCTTTCCCCGCCGGTGGCCTGATACAGCGGCTATTAAAAGGTACCAGGATGTAAATGGTTAATGTGCAGGACATATCATCATATCTCCTACAGGGTCATTAAGGTGACTAGAATCAAAGAGTGAACTTGTAATATTACTGGATATAGTTACACACCAACAAGGTGTCATTAGCGTTAGCCGTTACCTGCGCTACACAATTCAACATCAGCCATGCATGGTCGGTACATCTGTGGCCCAGCGACGCACTCCATTGAAAAATCTTCCCCTTTTACAATCAGCTGATTATAATGGTCAGCAGCGGTTCTCCAAAGACAATAGTGAATCAGGCGGCGCGCACCTAATCACATCTCTGTCTAGCTGCATAATAAGCCAATCAACATGTGCTGTCAACATCATTTCTATAGCGTCACACTCATGCGGTTGACTCCCCCGGTGGATAAGAACGTGCCCCCCCCCCCCCCCCCCCCCCCCCCCCCCCCCCCAGACGACAGCTGATTCACACAATGTGCGGCGCTCGGGGTCGAGCCTTATAGGAAGGGAGAAGACGGGACTTTGTTATCGTCGGTCTTCTTCCAACACAAAGTGCAATTTCACTGTTTGTCCTGAGCCTTTATCGTTCAATGTGCCACGAGAGGATAAGAGATCAACAGGCAGGTAAAAGTTCCACATGGAAAATTCTTGCTCCTTTGATAAAAAAAAAAAAAGAAAAAGAAAAAAGGAAAAGCTCCATCAGTCGCCTTCAGCGTATCAATCCTGAATCTCCCCTTTGTGTGCAGAAACATCTGGCGTCCCCAACAACACATCGCCTCTTCTCCTTCAGAATATATATATTTTTTTCCTCAGCCTGTTTTCATTTATCGAGTCTGTCTACGGTCTTGCTCGTGGTATTTAGTGGGCTCAGTCTGCCTCACCCGAGATACACACACAGATGGTTTATGTCCTCCCCTTAACTTCCCCCCGAGTCTGATAAAAGAAAGTAAATTTAGAAACCTCAGAGGAAACAGACGGCTGCAATGACAAGTGTCACTACTGCAAGAGGAAGAATTCTCACTGTTACACTGAACTGTCAGGAGCGTTCATAAAAAACAGACTTTTAATTTATAAATACGATGAAATGTTTCTTTCAACAAAAAAAAAAAAAAAAAGAAAAGCAGCGACAAATTTGTCGTCGATTTATCGACTCAATAAAAAAAAAGGTGTAAAAAAAATCCGTCGCTGTTTATTACAACAGCTGCTTTACAACGAGCTCAAAATACCAAACCAGTGATTATCGCCAAGGTTGTTGCCAAAGTCGAGACTTTAACCACCGGGCGCCTGAATGTTGCCGTGAGAAAACAATATCATGATGGAGCTCCATCCGCCGCCACTGTCCGGTAGTGAAATCACTGCCCAAGTTATTAAGGCTCATTTGAAGACTGACGGTTGTTTGTCGCCTTAGCTTTAGTGCGCCATCTTAAGTGGCTAGACTTTCAACTTCCAGGAACAGGAAGCCGTGACGGCGATCGCCGAGAATCGATTCGTCGCTGCCTTCCTCTACAGGTGGAATGATGTTTCTGTCTGTTTTAGTCCTTAAACGCATAAAGGAGTTAGAAGAAAAAAAAATCCTTTTCTTTAATGATTCAGCTTTGATGAGAGGTTCATGTTTAAAAGCCAAGTGGTTAAAGTTATAGGTCCATGAATACTGTATGTCTGAGCATTAAATATGAAGCAGGAGGGGGGAAAAACTGCCTACCAGCACTTTTAAAAACAACTAATTGCTGCATTAATCTGGGGGATCTGGCAAACCTAAAAGCAAATACTGTTGTTCTTACATTTATTTTTATGTATGAAATAAACAAATAGAGATAAAAGGTGTTAGTTATTGAGCTCTGTGTCTTTGCCTCGTCGTAAACATGAGAGTGGTGTCAGTTCTCTTCCTCTAACTGGTGGAAAAGAAAGCAAATACACTCACTTCCCCTGAAAGTCAGACCGAGTCTTTTAAGGTTAGAGGAAAGGTTTTAGTTTGGATCGATTGATTGATTGATTGATTGATTGATTGATTGATAACTCGCCTCTCACCGACGTCTCTGATTTAAAAATGGGTGGTTTTCCTCTCCATGCTTTACAAACACATGCAGACAGAACAACAGAACAAAAATAACAACACGGCGTCTCGTCGGCGGCGGCGGCAGCAGCAGCACGAAGTTTAACACACTCTGCAGTTTCTGGCGCTGTGTTGTAAACGCTGGGAGGGATTTGAAGAGCTTCCACTTTCGGATGCAACCTGCGTCCTCTAAGATCATCGGATCTTTGACGGGCTCAAAATAATTGAATCGTTGTTTTTATTTTTTCCGTTTTTAAGAACCGGGTCCTCTTCGGCGCCGTGTTGCAGGAGAATGTGAGAAAAACAGTGTTCGATGTAAACGGTATTCTCTGATCCGACATCTTGTTTGAAAATATATGGATATGCCTTAAAAAGTGGATACAGCACCCGGCCCCTGCTCCCAGTATTTATGAATAGGCCCCTCAGCAGTACACGGACCTCACTGTGCCTCCACAACAACAGGCCTCTCCAATGCTGACAAATTCAAATAAGTCATGGGATCAAGAGAAACTGCTCT
The DNA here is from genome assembly GCF_002260705.1 of Seriola dumerili. Taxonomy (NCBI): domain Eukaryota; kingdom Metazoa; phylum Chordata; class Actinopteri; order Carangiformes; family Carangidae; genus Seriola; species Seriola dumerili. The sequence goes on along the minus strand of NW_019174528.1, from coordinate 2,355,891 downwards.
CTGTTAATGTGCCATTTAAATGCAAAGAGTCATTCTGCCTCCTCTAGTTAGTTTTTTTCTAGTCTGGGGCCGGTCTCATCAAAGCCGGCAGCCAGAAGAGCGGGGACAGGCAAGAGGGCAGAGGGTGGAGGCAAAAACCATAAAATGTTTGAAGTTCTGCTCAGCAAATGAGCATCATGTTCAAACCCCAAGAGGGAAGTTTGAAGGGAGAGGAGCCTCAGAAGTTTAGTTTGCTTTGCTTCCACTTTGCCGAAGCTTTGAGCATTTTGGACCAGCGCCGCGACAGCATTCGCGGCTCAAAGGTGATTCATGCCGAAACCAAAGCCGCCATTAATGATGACTTCCTACGAGCCGTGTGATATTTGCATTCTGTCTGTTTGAAATGGCAGGGCTGAGTGTTTGAAGAAATCTAAAAGCAGACATTATCTCTCCGCGTGGATGACGGCGCCTCCGCTGCTCTCTTTTTCTAAATGTGAAAAGGTCTGTTCTCCTCAACGCTAATATACGTGTTTCCACCTACATGTCCAACCAGCTGCATATGGAAAATAAATAAACATTTCCTTTTTTTCCATTTGTTTTGAAAGTTGATATGCATATGACTGTCTGATCCGCCTGCTCTCGCGTGTCTTCTTAAAGGGCAAGTGCTGACACGTTTCACTCTGATTTACAGATGGAGCCGAACTTTCTCTCAACAAAATGAGATAATGAGGAATCAAACAGGACTGTGAGAAAGACTAAACTGTGCTGAAGTCAACCGACACTTTTTTATTTAAAAATGCAAACGCTGCAGACGATGCATAAAATACATGAGCTGGTCGTGCATGAAGGCGCTGTACGTCACGTCAGTCGTTCAGGACGCGGTGTACGGCGGGCATGAGACGTCAGGGAGCTGAGACCGCTGCTAACCACTTGTTTCTCTGATAACTTATGAACCAGACGTTCAGGAAGTTTTTACCAGCAGCCGAATTTACCGCAGAGGTTTCCTCCTCTCCATAAGCAACGCACCAGGGGATTAAAACCAGTAAAAAACACAGAATAAAGCAGTTTTACGTTAAAAAAAATCAGTGATTCGCCAACTCACTTCAGTGGACACAGGACGCCTTGGGAGCTGAGCTGTCTGACATTTACGCAGCTTTTTTTTCTTTAATAACCTAAGACCCAGACCTCCAGTGACTAAAATCCTTCATCTGGTTCAAATACATAGTTGAAAATGACCAAAGTGTAAAAAGTGTACCTTTAAAAATGTGGCTTAAAAACTGGATAAAAGTCCATTTTGAGCTTCTGGCAGGTGAACACGACGCTGACGCTGACTTCTCTAAGTTTGAGAATTACTGGAAACATTTTGGATAATGTAAGTTCACAGGGGGGGGGGGGCAAAAAAAGATCCAGACAATTGCCTCCTGACTGGAGAAAGAAAGAATAAGATTTTTTGACGAATTATCCGACACTGACGGTTTTAAAGTACTTTTAACTGCCTCCATGTCACAGCTGCTGCGGTTCGGATCAGTGGGACAAACTACAATAACTTACGTCCTGCTGTTTTCAGAACACAACGCCAGCGTGTACCTGTCCCTTTCATCTCGCATGCAGTATGTTGGCCCGACGTCTCCCCCTCCGCTGCCCGCTGAAAACCTCCAGAAAGCCTCTGATCTAGACCAACCGTGGAGATATCGACTTAACTTTAGTCAATTCTTTCTTTTTTTTTTTTTTTTGAGTCCTCCGTGGGTTCAATTTAATTTAACTCCAATAAAATCTCCCTCAAGGGCCTCTGAATCTGCTTTGCTTTGCTTAGCACAAGCCCGTTCAATTTTACTATCAAAAGAACAGCAGAATCACTGTCTATCACACACAGCGATCATGTCCGCTTTCCCACAACGCTGCAGACACTGAGCCTCGGCATCTTACACCCTGCATTACAATGCTGATAAGCAGACTGAAACACTATCATGAAAAAAAAAGAAGAAGAAACTGCAAAGCTGAAGGGGCGTGACGTGTTCCTTCTTAGCTGCAATGTTTCATGTCATTGGTATTCCACCGGCTGGTGAGCACAAATCAATACTATTGAGCCGCTGGTGCCCAATAAACTAAGTTGTTGTCTCAATTTCAGTGTCTTTAGCGTCTCTGAAAGAATTTAATGCCCTTGGAAAAATTCATGGTGAAATGTATTTTTGCAATGTTTAAAGCCCCCCCCCCCGGGGAGAGAGCGTGACCTTGAAGATTCCTCCTGAGCTGCAGGATGAACCCGAGGTTTGGGCAGATGGATTCTTTTTCTTCACTAATGTTTGAGAACAAAACAGAGACGGCCGACTTCATACTTGAGACTTAGAGGTGAGGTGCAACACTTTGACGTCAAATCAATTAGACTTGCTGAATTTCACACTGATGCAGTGATATATATGTATATATATATATAGAAACATAAATGTGAAAGCTTAAAGCAGGTTATATTTAATGACTTGCTAGATTCCACATGAACAGAACAGGTACTTAATACTGTGCAGTAGTGCTGGGAACATTTGGCCACAATCATTTTTATCATCATTAGTTGATATTAGTAAATATCACAATATAAATTCCAGTTTGTGGTGACTGACGCACTGAACAACGACAAAGACCAGAGGTGGACAAAGTACTGGAATACTTGCTTTTAAAAATATAAATACTTAAAAGTCCATATTTTACATTTTTCCTGTGTTTTATTTTAAAGTATTGATCTGTGAGAAGATGTATTTGTGGTTTTAGTTTTACATCTCCTCTCTCAGGCTTCTCTCTGGAGCTCTAGTAACAACAGGTCGGTGAGCCAATCAGAAGAGAGGAGGCTCTGAGCCTTTTGATTGGCTTAATATCTAGTATGTGATCTTGGCACACAGGAAAGTTCAACATCCAGTACAGCGGCTCTCGAAGGGACAGAGGAGGATTGGAGTTAGTGTCAGTGTGGTGATAGCAGCTGGTCTTTAACACAGCCTGTAGTTTATGTTCGACCCTCGTGAGTCGGCTCCCACTTCTCTGATGACGGGATCTCACACAGCCACACATCAAATCCTCATCTCTCATCCAGCATCATCTGAGAGGAACATTCAAGTCGTTCAAGCATGTGCTCATCCCGCCTGAAATCGACCTTCTCTAATGGATAAAAAGAGGATAAAAAAGAAATAAAAACAAGCAGCCTTTGTGGCGCTGCCAGCCCCTGAGGAACACCAGGAAGTGTAATCAGCAATGACCCATGCTAGACTCCACCAATCCCAGGGAGTTCGTTAACATACCCAGCCTGCCCCCAGGGTGGGTATGTTAACGGCGGAACAAGCACTTGATAACTGCGAATGAATTATGAAATCCCGGACGTGTGCCGGCTCCTTCCACGAATCGCCACAGTCCCCCCCCCCCGAGTCAGCAGCACCGTTCACACTGGCTTGTTTTGTTTTCCTCTCGGACGTGTGCTTGCACAGCGAATCCTGAGGAAAAAAAAAAAAACAGACCGCTTTAAATAAACATGTATGGAAAATGTCAGCGCAGATTGGGAGCAGGCCACCTGTGTAGATGCATGACAAACTTAAACAGAAACGCAGCGAGGGACCCGACGTGGGAAAACAAGCTGTCGGTGGGTTCACGATTGGAACCTCGGGTCCGAGGTGCTAAGATTGTTTGGTATAAATCACCGAGGGAACCTGGTGAGCGTGCACACGTAGCCTGTAAGTCCATTTCAACATCCATTAGCATCCAGCCTGAGTGGAAATAAAGCGTGTTCGCACTTTTCTTGAAAGACACGAGTGAGAGACGGCTGTGATTCCTCGTGAGAGAGGCCGGATTTCACAGCGCCTCTGCGATGTGCTTGTGTAATCACCGTGAGTCAGCGTCTTCTTTATTTTCTTTTTTAACCAGGGTGATCATGTTTGGAGTAACTCTTACATCACTTTCTAAACTTTTCTACTGTTACTGGAGAGGAGGAGACGTTCGCGCTCAGCTGGGTGGAATAATGGAAGATCGGGTGGTTGACGGAAAATCAATGAGCAATTATTTTGATAATCAATTATTGTTTCTGTCAAAATATCCCAGATTCTAAGCTCTTATTTATGAGAATCTGCTGCTTTTCTTCATCATATATGATGGTCAACATAGTTTATTGAATATATTCAGGTTCTGGACTGATGATCGGACAAAACAAATATTCAAAAAAACAATAATTAGATTATTGAATAATGATTTCTTTTTTTGCCTCTTGGAAAAAGTTGTGTAACATGTTAACAAAGAATCTTTTAAACATGGAGCAGCATTAGCATTCCTGTTGACTTGTGTTTCTAACCCTGACAGATGAAAAGTCCGACTTTCCACTCTGAGGAAAATATTTGTCTCTTCAGCTGCTAAATGCTCTCACTGTGTGTGTGTGTGTGTGTGTGTGTGTGTGTGTGTGTGTGTGTGTGTGTGTGTGTGTGTCTGCTGTTTGGTGCTGGGTCCCTTTACAGAGTCTGAAAAATCTGCATTGTTAAAGAAACAAATAGAAAACTCAAATAATCTTACAGCGTGTTTTTGTCAAGTTTTTTTGGGCCACTTGGGGGAACAAAACAAAGTGCACAACACAACAGTGATTTATGATCCAGGTGTTTCAGTGAACATCCAGCAAACACACAACAACAACAACAACAACAACAACAACAATATTCATTCGAGTTGTTGTTTTTTTTTTTGTCCGTGTGGCAAAAGCGACTGCGACGTTCTCTCTCCTTTCAGATCCTAAAATGGAAATTCAAGCCAATATAAATCCAATATAAATCCAAAATAAAGCCAATGTAAATTCAAAAAAATGTATGATTGAGTTTTTGGTCTCAGACGAACAGTTTGCAGAACTATTCTTCAGGGTTAGACGTGAGAACAATTTTCTTTTCTTTTCTTTTCTTTTCTTTTGGTGGCTAGCTTAAATTGATTGAAAGGATGTAGGGAAGCATATATAAGCATTGTGCTTCTGCCTGAGTCTGTTCAGTCACTACTAACACACTTTGTTGTTACTGTCTGTATTGCCTATATTTAATGAGTGAATGCTCAACCTAAACAAAGAGCTACTGGAGGACAGTTACCAGGATAATCAGCTCCATAGAGTTGAGGGGTTGGGTGATAATTCTCTGTATGAGAAACATATTTTATAACGTGTAAAAAATATTGATGAGTGCAGCTTTAAGAACTGATATGACTCGTGCATATGGTTTTTGTCTGCTCAACAAAGCACCAACACAAGTTGTTCAGCTTCCAACTAACTGACAAAAACCCTGTCACCTCCGGTTTTGAGTTGAGACTGAGAAGTGAGACAGAACGGCTCCATCCTCTTTAGTTATTCAGCAATCCCCTGCATATCTATGAACCTCTTTATTCTTTGCACCAAAGGGCTTCTTGGGTGATTCTTTGATAAGTGAATAACTCTCAAAAAAAGCAGCACAAAACACAGGAACCAGCCGGGTCTGGAGGAATACGGTGCAGGCAAAACGCATCCCTGTCTGTCTGGAACACAGGAACATATAGTCAACTTTGTATAATGCATACAGTGCAGCAAGACAACCTGTCGAAACACAGTCTATTTGTCACAACAGCTTCGGCACAAGGTGATGGAGGTTCGCAGACTCCCCGAGGGCGACGCACCCAACAGCCACCGTGTCCGTGCACGGCCAAGCTGCTTTTTTTTCTGTTTAACATCCAGCCAGAGTCTGTTAGTTATAAATCATGAGTGAGTTCAGGAGGCAAATCCCCATCTCCGATGCAGATACATCTGAAATGCATTGTTATGCTTGGCGTCAGTCTCAGCTGAACAGAACACGGAGAAGTCCGGGTACAAGTTTCCAAAGTCTGAACCAGGAGCTGACGCAGCGGTGTAACTTTCACAGCACCAGCAGCGATAATAAAGCGGCTCCTCGTCTCTGGACCCTTCCACATTCAGAACCGCACCATCATCCTGCCGCCACTACTGTTGAGGGGTTTGGATGTGACGTCCCCGCCCCCCCCTTCTGGTAGCTGACACAAACAGTCCCATTCAGTTTGCAGTAAATTTGTCTTAATTAAATGTGTCATTATTTTTATTCGGGACATTCACGGAGCTCCCGTAACGAACCGTCTGAAAAACAACACAGCACATAAAAGCCGCGGTAACTCTGCTTTATAGTAGTCTGGTGGCTTATTGTGTCAGCGTCGTGTTTCTGTGCCCAAACAGCATTGTTTATAACTCTGTTTCTAGACTCAGCTGGTAAATATCTCCAGACACTCGGTGCTCCTTTTGGTTCATGTTTGTTTTTACAAAATATGAATTCCCAGATGCGAGCCAGACTGCAGAGCTCAGACCGTCGTGGGTTTGACTATCTGTCCATCAGACTCGCTCATTAGCAAAGTAAACTTTACCTTGAAAATGACATCTTCATAGTTACTCTACCCACAGCCGTTCCTTTCCTGTTCCATCAGCAGATATTCCTCAAATCATGACTCAAGAAAGCGTTTGTTTTCCTGAGGTTCATACGTTCATACGTTCATACGAGGCGTCTTCTGACCGGGTGTTAATAGCTGCCGCACTCGAAGCCTGAACTTCAGTCTCTCTTTAAAGGCGTCCGAGAGGGTGATTCATTTGTTTTTTTTAACAGACAGAAATTGACGGGAGTGGTCATGTGAAGAATTTCAAAAACACACACACACACACACACACCTGGTCAGTCCTATCAGCAAACGCAGCTCTCTCTATTCTGTCACTGGAAAGGTGAACGTGAGGAGCTTTCAGAGGCTCTTCCTCCAAACACACACATAAAACGTCACTGTTCTTTCCATATTAACGCTCAACAATCACTTGAATCATATTCTGTTTAGTAGTTTTCACCTTTCAGTACGAAGAACATTGAGTTTTACTGTTTCATCTTTCACTGAATCCATTTTTTCCTTCCCGATACGTCGGCTTGACGTGAGCAAATACACCGATGACGTGGAATCTTTTCTTTTATTGACCGTCAATCATTTAAAAAAAATCAAAAAATTAGTGGATTTTTACAGAAAAACAATCAGTGGAGGTGACTTGATGTTTATCAGCCATGAGCAGCGTCTGCAGGCTGAAGCACCTGTGCCGCCTGAGAGGCAAAACCCAGGGTAAAAAAAAAATATCCTCCAATCATCTTATTTAAAACTGAACTGCCTTATTGCTGAAAAGTGTTGTACTAATAAACTAAGTCGTCACACAGACATTAATAATGCTCTATAATGGATCCGTCCAAACCCCCCCTTGTAATAACCCCCCCCCCCCGCTGTGCTGCTTTCTTCTGCTCACTGCTCACCTGGAAATTAGCGCCCCTAAAAGTTGCTGCAGAATCAGTGAGAGACTCATTCAGAGCGCCTGGAATAGTCACTAGAATAGATGTTCATTTCCCTTTATTACTTTTCACATGAGAGCTGTGTAACGTGAGCACAGTCCATAACTGCAGCGAGCGTCTCCTCTGCAGCAGATGTGCATTACACACCGTGGTCCACAGCTCCCACACTACAGCTTTGTCATTGTCAGTCTGGGGTTTTTTTTGGGGGGGGGGGGGGGGGATTTTCGCGCCGCCGGGCCACCGAGGCGGGTGCGGTCATAAACCTCAACTGTGACACATATTTGAAACCTACCTCGGAGAAGATCCGGGGTCGGGTGTGGCCAATTGTAGGTCCTGATTAGCTGCCAGTCAAAGTCATCGTCTTGGCCCTGGCGGTACTCACACAAGCCAGGGTCTGAGTCCTCATCAAAGGTACAGCCAGCTGCAGAGAGGAGAGAGCAAACCTCATGAATAGCAAAAAAAAAAAAACTTCCAGCTACTGTCAAACTTTCTTTGCTTACACGCTACCAGGAGAGAAGTGTGGAAGGAATGCTTCACAGACCCTATTAGAGAAACACCGGCGAGATGAGTCCTCGGTTACATCACCACGGGGCTCACTGTAAATGTGTTAATACGTCAAACTCCTGAAGAATCTCTGCAGCCATAAACGAAAATTACAGCTAATGGTTGGCACTGGGTGGTCAGCGTGGACTGCCTATCTCATCTGTTCCCTCAAAAATCTACTGCCATTTGGTGCAATTAGCCCTGTGGTGTGAAAATGACACAGCAGCCACGGGTCACCCAGATAGCCAGAAATAATGGGCAGCAGTGCCAGAGCAGCGGATGGAGGAGGAGGGGTGGGGGGGTTCTCCATCTGATGGAGGACAACAACAGCCTGGCTCTCAGCCTGTGAAGGTGACCCAACCCTGTCTGGCCACTAATGGTTGCATTCACTATTCTACCATTATCGCACAAACCACAGGCTTTTAAAGCCACTAACTCGGTTGTCAAACTAGGATGGGGGGGTGGGGGGTGGGGGGGGGTGTTTTTGTTTTAATTGGTCAGAAAACACAGGTGCAGTTTAGAAAAATCTAAAATTGAATAGTCTGGACTTGGGAGGACCGGTCTGTGGTCGTGCACGGGTGCGAGCCATATGCTTCACTTCATCCACAGAGCGACGTTTCCCATCGATACAGATGGTTTGGACAACTGTCTGTCACAGCTATCGTGCTCCTCATTGATTAATCTATCAATCATTGGGTCTTTGAAATGACAGAAAATAGAGAAAAGTGCCCATCGGTTTCCCACAGCCCCCTTCAAATGCTCAAATTGCTCGCCTTGTCAGACAACAGTCCAAACCGCAAGATATTGATTTCACGATGATATAAAACAGAGGGAAAGCAGATGTGTCGCTGCAGCGAGCAAACGTTTGCTTGAAGGCTGATTAATTGATTCATAACTGATGAATCACTTGAAAGGAAAAGGTGTGTTTTTATTTCACAGATTGGAACTTCGGGTCGACGGTTATGAAAACATCGTTTTGAAGATCTGAGGAGGAGAACACGACCTCTGAGAAAATCTGTGAGGCCAAGTTAAAAACTGAATAGACAGCAGATATTTTTCACATGTCAAACACAGGTGTAACTGATAATAGCAATAATTAAGGCAATGCAATAATTACTGGGGCCAGGGTGTCAGTAATGTTGTTAGTTCCACCTGTGATTTTCCTGCTAATATTCAAACGTCTGTCAGTCCGACTAATTTGGGAACGATAAAGACACGAGAGCGGATCTGCTGCTGTGAGGAAATCAAGATTCAGGTCAGCGAGATTTATACAGAACCGACAAGATGGGCAGAAATTTGACAGGGACAAAAAGAGGAACAGAGGATGCTCATTGATCAAAGGGTTAGGGTGACATTTCAGTGTCATTTAAAAATACAGAGAGCTCACTTGAAGCTTTCCAAAAGGGAAACCACAGAGACTACAGCCACTGTTAGGAACACGGTGGCACAGCTAAAAATACAGCACCAGTCAAAGGTCTGGACACACTCTCCCATTCCCAAACTACAACTGGTACTGTATGTCCAACGGGGAAATAACCAGTAACAGTGAGATTACCACGGGTTAGCCACATATCATAGCATCCCCGCTGGTTTGCAAAAAACTCTGCACAAGCAGGAAAAGTGAGAATTAATGTGACGAGTGCTTCCACAGAACCAAATGAGTCTCCTGAGGTTCAGAAGAAAGTGCGCCTCGTACAGATCCACCCGCCCAGAGAGCAGCAATGGGACCGGCTGCTGGTGGAATAATGGAGCGGGATGCAGGGGGGAACCGCTCGTTTATAAGACCCAGATGCAGTGCATCACGGGGTTTTGACACCAATCCGCTTAACTGGCCGTCGCTCGGTCTGGTCCGGCCCCGGATCGGAAGACGTTCTTCTGTCTAACTCTAAACGCCCTGAGCCCGCTGTGGTCCCAGGACCCTCTTCACTAACAGATTGTATTAAGGCTTGGCAGCAGTGCTGCTGGTGTTAAAGAGCTACTCTGACTCCGTGCCAGTTTCTACTTAATAGTATCCCATTTGGCCAACTCCCCCAATGTTGCTTTTTGTGTTTTGTTTAGAGGCTCCATCTGCTTTCTTTGTTAATGTATAACTTTCCAGTCTGAAGAAATATTGCATGTGACAATGAGCAACTAAGACTGCTAATTTTGGACCACCGCTTTCGTTGTTCCTGCTGACAAACAAATATCAACCGCCCCAACCACCAGTCAACCCCTCCCCACCGCCCCGTCCCTCTTCCCCCTCTGCCCGCAGCCATGCGAGCGTTTCCGGGTGCGTAAGCAGATCAGAGCTTTAATTGCCTCCTGTGTGAGGGCTGCTTGTCGTGCAGCTCCGTGCCCGGTTATCTGAGGATGAGAGGGCTGAGTGGTGGAGCAGGGCCCGCGGTGAAGGCCTGCCTTTCATCGAGAGCCCTCCAGCTCCAGGAAGAAATGTCACCATCAGACACGTTCCACTGATTCCCCTCATTAAGACTCATCCTTCCCAGCCTCCTTTGCTTTTAGCGCGCACGTTCCTCTCAGTGCCCAAATGAGCTTCTCTGGCAGCAGGAGGGCAAGCCCATGTAATTAGAAAAGCCACATGCATTCTGCTGAATTCTTACTGATGTGTGTGCATTTCTTCAAATGTGTGTATATGAAGTGTGTGTGTGTGTGTGTGTGTGTGTGTGTGTGGGGGGCTCGCTGAGGTTGTTTGCTGTTTTGATGTTTACTTAAAAACGAATAAAATTATAATGAATCCGTCAATGTCACGCAGGCTAAAGCCGTAACGACTGTGGAAATGAATTATTTGTGTTCATCACAGCAACGAGGGAATCTCGGCCAACGTGTGTATACGACGTGGGAACCCGGGATTGCTTGAATTTCCAGACAATAATAACTTGAATGTGAGAGAAAGCGGGTTTTTTTTTTTTTTGGAATGCTAATTGCTTATTAGGGCGATAGCACGGCACCGTTCGGCACAGTCCCCGAGCAATGCGCCACCATGCAGCGCGGCAATAACACCTAGAGCCGCGGACAGCGGGGCCCTGAGATAACTTCAGTGAGCTACTGTCACAGCTGACAAGTTTCTCAGGAGGAGAACAAAGAGGGAGAAATAAATAAATGTGCATGAACGAGGCGCCCTCCTCTTTGAAAGATAGGGGAGGTAATTTGCCAAACAAGACTCAAGCTTGTCGTAAGATACCATGTCTGGAATGTGTTATCTTGTGTTTGGCTTGTTCTTCTGTCTCGACTTCCAACACACACTCAGCTCTTTCTTATGCCTCGCAAAGAAAAAAAAAAAAGACTTAGTGAGACTTATTCTGTTCCCCTGCAGACAAGACTCCCACCTAACGTGTACCTCGCTACTGTTATGCCACAGTTGTATTATCCATATACAACGCCAGATGTTCGTTTTCAAGTCACTTTATTGCTTCAACCTTAAATCAGCTGCTGTGTTTCACCAAATTCCACATAACCAAGCCATGAAGTGTTTTTTTTTTATTACAAATTTTTCTATGAGACTGCAGATCAGAAAAATCCTCTGTGTGGTGAGGGAGGATTTAGCTGCCAAAGCCTGCGAGAGGCGGCAAAGAATCTCATTAACGCAGCTTTGAGTGATGGTTTCAGAGGTTTCCCCCAATGATATGTCTGAGGGGGAAATTCAATAAGAGTCATCTTTCTGACTTTCTTTGGATAAATGGTCAAATTTTAAACAAACAAGGCTGGTTATTACACATATTTTTCTTGCTGTGTAATTACATGACGTAGGCCACCACCAACCACCTCCCAACTCTAACTTCCCTGTAGCAGTGTGTTTATATTTGAACAGGTTTGTGGATTACCTGAAGTAAAAGGGGAAGCTGTTTCTGTTTTTTTTTTTTTAATGAATGAATGAAGCACCAAAAGTAAAATTCCAACCAACTTAAAGAGGCTATTTGTAAGTTTTGCTATTGCTACATAGCTAACGTTAGCATTAACAGCTGTTTACTCACCAGTCAAGAAGAAATGCTGTAAGTTCAGCATCAAACTTTGTTGTTTTACTCACTGACGGCTGTCTCCAGTGGTGGAAAGCAACACCAGCGTTAACTCTTTATCTGTAACGTCGTTTCTTCTACCGAAGTTAGCACGCTAACCAGCTAGCGCCTCTCGTTACTTTCCGATAGCGACTCACTGTAGCCTCCAATCCGCCCTGAAGACGTAGCGCTGCTCAGGCGACGTAATACAACCTCTCGTCTTGCAAACGCAACAGTGACGGAAGCTCTTGTCAAGCGACGATCACCACCACCTGCTCCCGCCGGAGAAAACTTACAAATAGCCACTTCAAAACCTGGAACAAAACTAAAACTATCTACTTGCCTACACGCCACTCGAGGTGAGTGTTTTTGTAATTCGGGTGAACTAACCTCTTCAGAGTTAGATGCCTTCAGTAACCAGTCAGTGCTTTCAGACGGTGTTAATTGAATCCTATTAGCTGTGTTTGTGTCGGGTGAAAGTCAGAAAGTAGCATGAAGAGCGTAACTCTGCTGCACAGAGTGGCTGTGAGGCAGCCAGGAGAGGCCCTGGAGGGAGATTAATGGGAGTAGGTACAGACCAGCCTGAAGTACTTGTGACGGACCCCGGGTGCGACTGTCCAACCTAGCTCGCTTCTACAGTGAACACCACGACCCCTTGACTAATAGCCCGCACAGCAGGCACCTCATAAATACATTGTGATGGAGAGGGAGGAAAACACAAGCCTCTTACATAGCATTTATCCTGGAGAGGGAGAAATAAATTAGAGGGACGAGACAGAAACCGTGGGCGGGGTGAAGAGCCCTCAAACAGAAGAAGGAGAGAGACGGAAGCAAAGCGTGAGAGGGGCGGGGATAATGAGAACAAATCACATGCGGTGGCGGGGCGTGTATAACGAGAGGATTCGTAGAAAAACAAGATTTCTTTATTTTTTTTTTTTCTTTGCTCCAAAAAGCTACAGTATAACACACCAAGAGGTAATCAAAGAGGGCTGGGATGAGGATGGGTTTCTATTGATCACACTGCTCCAGTGCCGCTCTCAGATGGGCTTAAATCATCTATATACAGATTTAACAAGGACACTCATTTGCAATTACTCTTACAAGGATAGCAGTGATTACACAGTGCAGAGCAGAGTGGCGACTGATTCTCACGGATATAAATCCCAGCTCGTATGGATGGCTGCCAGTGTGAAAGATTGCCTTTCACTATACTCATTTGGAGAACATGAACTGCGAATGCTACTGCACCTCTATTAAAAAGACACTCCTCAGACTTCCTCCCTCATGATCACTGCTTTTTTTTTTTTTTTTTTTTTTTTTTTCTTCTTCATGGTTTCAATTTGAGTTGAGGAGAACGTCGTCTTCTGCATACGAGATGCTGTTTTTGACTTTAACTTGACTGGGTGAAACCTGACCCAAAAATCTTGTCCTGTGCTGATAAGGCGGCTCAATCTGTTAAGCTCATTTCCCATTGCATTTAAGCAAATTCCTCAGGCAAAGCACCTAATATTGTGTAACCAGCGGCGACGCTCCGCTGGCACTCCTTTAATCAGAGCCTCTCAGATACAGCAGCTCTGTTGGGACCGAGGATCCAGGATGTTCTGCCGCTTCTCTTGTTTGGTTTGAGATAAAGCTCCGCCGTTGTGTGATTTGCATTTGAGCGTGTGCAGGCAATGCATCAGAGCTGACAAGTTTACTTACGTAGAGGGGAGGAGAGGAGGGGGGAGAGGTACAAGGAGCGTGGGGGGGGGGGGGGGGGTGCAGCTGCACAGCTCATCAATACTGAGCCAGCAGAGGAATCATCCGAACGCCACTTCTCCTCAGCCATTAATAATAACAACCACTGCGTTTTCAGAAGCCGCGCCGAGGAGGAGGACAGGACGCAGCGCAGGATGAAGAAGGATGGGCAGAGGAGCGGTAAAGAGAAACACAACACTCTTTCACCAGTATAGATTTGTGATCAACAATACTGACAACAATACGCAGCAGGGGAGGCCGGAGTCACAGAGAGCGTCTATAAACACCACCTGAAAATATTCAGCGACTGTCATTGTGTGCAACCTGAAACCCGCATGGAGACGATCATTACACTAACGAGAACTGAAACCCAGAAACCAGAGGACATAAATGATGCATATGCACCAAAATCCACGTATACGCCACATTAAAGGTCCCCCCGAAGTTTTGTTGTAAACCGACGAAAACTGTTGTTTACATTGAGTTTTCACCGTTGAGAGATTTTCTTTCCTCATAAAACATTTACAAAGCCAATTTTAAAGAAAATAAATTTCAAAAAGTCATGCATTATTTACATCCAGTCCTCTCCTTTCTTCCTTGTTGTTAACACATTGCTACCTTTTTTTTTTTGGGGGGGGGGGGGGACACATTAACTCCACCAACTGTCGATCAGCGCGCTCGCTCGTGCGTGTCGATGTGCATCCTTAGGCGCAAAACAGAAGGAGGCGGGGACCAACTCTGTCAAACACCTTGCTCCACAGTGATCCTAGTGACGGAGAGGAAACTCCACAGGGAACCTTTTAACCGGTATTTATTTTTAAAACAGAACCTGCACCTCACACTGCAATGAGCCAGGTGTGATTTATAATGGAAATGTATGTGGTGGTGTGTCGGTGTGTTTCCGTAAGATTCCCGCTTACAATCATTGATTTCAAAGTACATGTTCATGTACATTATATAATCTCAATCCAAACATCCCAGTGTATTAAATGGAAGGAGGATGGAAGGAAAACTCCATCATTGTTCACATAAATGTCCTTTATCCAGGATATTTGGAAGAAATTGATATTTTCTGTTTCTTACATTATTATTGACTAAGACTTTGTTTTTCTATATTTCCTATTATATGAACGATGGCGGGTGTTTGCTATCTGAATGCCAAATATTCTATTACTTGTTTGTTTTGGGGTAGGAGAATAAAAATGAAGTCATTTCACAGTTCAGTTAAATGAACCGTCACGTCACTGTCAATGGCAAAAATAACATTTAGTAATAAAAGGAGGAAAGCCGAGGTCTCCAAGGTTTTATGTGTTTAGATTAAATACGATGGTTTTACGTAAAATCACTGATTATCTTCCTCATATTTGATGACGATGAGTCGATCAGTGTCGTTGATGGTTTCCAAGGTACATGTGATGAATTAATGATGGTTTCAGGCCTGTAAGTTGCCGCCACAGTGTGTAAACACGAGATAAGAAGAGGCGCTGCTTCTGTTTGCCTTTTCTTTTTCACTGACAGGTCTAAAGACGGGCGGAGCGGGCACGAGCGCCGATATGCAAATGAGTGATAAAGTTGTGTGTCCACGATCCTTTACGGCTAACTGCTGATGATGAGATTGGAGCGCCAGTCGTCACGGTAACAATAATTAACATGTAGTTTGGTTAGGGTTGGACATAGGAAAAACACAAAAAAACGACTTGGTACAGTTCAGGGAAAGATCGTGGTTTGAGTTAAAATAAACTCCTCTTTGAGATTAGAGGACCTTTTATCGCCATGGTTACAATAATAAACACGTGGTTGAGGTTGTGGAACAGTCGTGAATAAAGGAAACAACTTTTGACTATTGGTTTCAAATGTGGGGAAAACGAACATCTCACCCCAACGTGGACTCCGTCGCTCTTCATGTGACATCACCTAAATTCCTGCTTCGCTCCCGTCATCATCACTACGGCTGCTAGAGCTCACATAACAATATAATGTAACTATGGCTGATAATAACCTGCTGCACCGACGACCTAAAGGGGTTTATTTCTCAAGCAAAAGAAACACGTGCATATTCCTGCCTCTACTACTGCCTGCACAAGCTTCATGCATCTGGCCCCAGATGTGGGATTTAGCATATCAGAGCGGCGATGCATCAGTCTATAACCAAAGGGAAACTCAATCACAGGTCACAACACTAAATGAAAACGTACCTGTGGCGGAGTGCGGCGGTTGATTTTATGCCAGCTGTGATAACCTGTGTGAGTAAACATGCCTGCGTGTGCGAGGAGAGATCGATCAGAAACGCACTCGGCGGAGCTGCAGCCGCGGCCGTTTATCGTAATTTATCATTATATTTTACTGGAGATACCCAAGCATGGTATGACTGATGGGCTGAGCCGCTTGCTCTCTTGTGACCTTCACCAGACAAGTCGACGTAGAGTAAACGCTCTGGTGATGGAGATGCGGCTGTCCAACCCGATACGACCCTCCCCCATAAGTCTCCATTAAATGAAGATGAACTGTATCTCCTCTAAGCTGCACCCAGAGTTTCTCACCAAGATCCCTCTGTCTTTCTTTCTTTCCTGTCTCATCCGAGTTCTCTCACACCATCTCGGTTCAACCTGCCACATTCTGATTCAGCAGATTGAACAGAAGCTACTTTGAACACACAAGGAGAAAATTGGTAAAAAAAAAAAAAAATCTAATTTACCTCTAACTGTATGCTGCACTTTTTCCTGCTTGGGTTTGGGAGTGGGTGGCGAGATTGGCACTGCAGGGCATATGCTGTTGTGTGAAATTGTTTCATTACTAGTCCGCGATGGTTCCAGTCCCTAACTGCGACTCGGGGAAAATCCCAGTAGCTGTGGCAGAGACCGGTCAATAACACTCTTCAACATCTTTCAGTGTCTTTAAGGGGGTAATGGATGGGGTTTTTTTAGCCGCCTCGTAGCACAGAGTAACCTCCGTAGTCGACTTGCAAAGTTGATAAGGTTGTTGATATATGCAGCTAAATGAGTCGCAGAAGAAAATGGGAGAAGAATTTGCTACAGTTCTTTATTGGAGGTTTATAAAAGGTCATTGATTACCTAATGTGCTTTCAAATTTGACCACTTTCCTGGACCAGAGAGAAAGAAGAAAAACCAGCGTTTCCACAATTTCGTTTCCTGAAGTAAAAGTCTGACCTGACCCGATACGGCGTGCACACACACACACACACACACACACACAGATGAACTGGTCCGTATAAGGCGAGATTAAATGAGTGGCTACATGATAAACCGAGCGAGCGCGACGGAAAAATAGATGGATACAGGCAGAGAAAGGTTGTGGCTAAGAGATACACTTCACCTTCTTGCCAGCGTGGAGACGGTGTATAAATCCTCCGCCAGGTAGAAAGAGAGAGTCACAAAGCGCCCACTGCAAACAGGGCAGATACTTTTCATTAAGGGGGGGGGGGGGGGTCTCTTCTTTCATCTCTCATTTAATCTTTCCATTTCGCCCCCCCCCCTCTACTCCCACCTCCCTCCACTTCCTCCTCCACAGGGACATCAATTACAGGGCTCCATCTCTCCGTAATCTGAAGCTGTGCTGTAAAAACCTATCGGAACTGCTTCGCCAGTTAATGCTATTGTTAGAGATGTCATGAGGAGAAGGGGGGGGGGGGGGGCGGCGGCGCATGAATAGAGGTTGATGAATAAAAACAGACCTTGTCCGATGAGGCTCAAATCACACTAATTAAGAAGACGGAAGGGTTTCTCTTCGGTACCTGCATTACGGCCCTGAGCTGTTTCTCTGATGGATAAAGGGAGGAAAATGACAGATACACTCAACTACGGTTACATATGAAAATTTAATCAAGAGCGCTGGAGGAGACACTTTTTCCCCTTCGTGTGGAAAGCTGTTTTAAGTGGTTATGTCAAGTCTTTTTTGTCCCCTGCAACAGAGGAATATTCATTTCAGGACTGACCTAAATGCATTAGTTGAAAGCTTTATATCTCTGTTTAGTGGTGATGTATTCATATTGGAAATTATTACTGTCTCCACTCTTAAATTCCTCCTTGCCAATTAGAAGCTACATATTAATGAAAGGTCTTCAAAAAATAAAAAGTGATACTTTTCTGAGAAGGTGTGAGTCGACCGCAAATCAAACAACATCTGATATTAAAGACGTAGAAGACAGAGGCCTTGAAAACAGCCTGAATCTCTCTGCTGGATGTTGTTTGCAGTTATGGTAATGGCCCGCATAGATTTACACATCACGCGTGATTGCGTGACGCAACGGCAACCAACTGCCCGGCGGCTTTGACGCTGATTTCCCTACAATCAACTGGTAAAAATAAATGCTCAGAGAGGCTCCGAGCAGACTCAACTTAAAGTCATGAGAGAAGTCAAAAGAGGAAACAACTGTACTGCGGGAAGACTGATTGTGATGGTTATTTATTGGCGGCTTTCTTCTTTATGTCGGGCGCAGAATATGTGATGTGCTCAGCCCCGGTGTTCGCCGCGGGTGGTCAGCCACAAGAGCAGAACACGCAGTGAGCCGTCGGTAATTTTTGATCATTTCTTTTGACTTGCAGTATACAGAAAAACAAACTAGGGACGGGGGGGAACGTGCAGAGAAACCCAAGTGACGAGATGCAGGGATACAGATGACAACACTCCCTCCCTCCCTCCCTCCCTCCCTCCCTCTCCTCAGAGCTCCACAGGCCCGAGCGCCGCTGCTGCAGCTCGTCCCATGAGTACTGCAGGCAGCTGCAGGGGCCTGACCTCCATTACTGAGACAGGGCCCTGACTGCACAGCCTCCTGCCATCCCAGTCCCAACAGGCACAGGGCTAGACAATATACTTCAGCACACCGCCCGGTTTATGCAAACACTGTGCTCCTACAAGACCAGGATCAAAGAGAGCCACGGCATTTCAGCTTTGCATGCATTTGACAGGGATTTTATTTTGGTGTTTAGAGCATTTATTTTGAAAGTAGCAATACCGCAAAGTTCCTGCAGTGAAAAGATCACTTAAAGTAAAAGTACTAATACAGAAAAATAGCATTATTGTGGCCGGTATTATTGTATTACCACTGATGCACTTGAGATGATTAAGATGGAGCAAACTCACTTATTTTCTCAATAAATATAAAACCCAAAGACATTCAGTTTACTGTGACATACTGTAATGAAGCAATGAACCATCAAACATTTGGCATTTTTGCTTGAAAAATTACTTTTAACCATCAAACCATTTATCAAAATACGTTGATCGATGAATCAATGAATTGTCTAACGTTGGATAGTTTCATCTGTAACGGTGCATTAGTCTTATTCTCAGATGTATGAAATCAAAATGCCTGACTAAAATGTCAAGTCCCAGATGTTGCAACGATAACAACACATCTGGGCGATATCTTCATACAGTCCAGCCCGAATACTGCAGTAATATCATATGTAGCAGCGTATACATGGTATATACAGACTGTATATATTATATTGTTTCAGTTGTTTGTTTGTTTTTAATAATACGTAATAATATTATTGTTTTTAGGTTTCAGGTTTACGTGACGCTGCCACACAAACCTGCAACGAGACATTATGAAAAATATCGTATACAGCAGAAAATATTGTGATATTCCATATTTGTTGAATATGAGCCTGAAGTGCATGTAAACTGTTAAAAAATAGATCTTTGATAAAGATATTTTATATTTAGTTACGAAGATACAGTAGCCTAAACACTGTGTGAGATGTTTGACGTCAGTGCTCTCCAGTTGACTCCAGCGAGCCAGTGTATCGAGCAGCGTCAGTACTAAAAGTCGGGTCTTGTGTTTAACATGAACGAGATGTTAAAAGTCTGTGTGTTATCAGGTCGGCACAGAGGTGGGCTCGTGTTTTCATCACCTTGTTTCATCCACGCCAAAAGAATCCAGGCTTCTCTGCAGGCAGAACAGGGAAGCACCTGCTGCTGTTGTTAGGTCAAATACACTGAGCACATGAAGGAATGAAAGCCTGCTCAGGAAACACACAAGCCCAAAAGCAGCTATTACCATAATAGTACTTCAAGAAATCAGCATGCGCACACTCACACTTGCACACACAAACAATATGCAAAACTCATATAACAGGGGCAGCGTAACCACAGCGATGAGAGCCCCCTTTTTGAAAGAGATCAGTGCTCCTCGGAGAGAGTCACACTGTCTTTGCTTCGACTTAATTACAGCTCACACCTCCCCTCTCACTCGGCAGAGGAGAGAAAAGAGGGCTTTGATTCAGATGCCCTGTGGAACACTTGATCCTTTCCTTCCAGTGGCATCGTTTACTCCCCTTCCTAAGCCGTTCTGTCTTCTGCTCTCACTTTTTATTTATTTATTTATTTATTTATTTATTTAATTTTATTTTTTTCGCCCCACATCCTCTCCTGACCGAGTGAGTGTCGGGGCTGAGGAGGCATCAAGCACCTTTTCTAGTAGCGGCACAAGGTTAAAGCATTCAGCTGCACATGCTAGAATCTGTGCGACGCAGCAGCACAAAGTAGTTTTCAGTAACAAGAGGCTTTACATCACATTATGAGCGGCGCCTCCTTTAGCACCATATACATTTAAATGAGCGCTGGTAATAAGAGGCTTAGCTATGAGAGCTCTGTCCATTATTATGATAAAGAAATATTACCAAATGTCCAAAATGCAGACATAATTGCTGTTCAATCTTTTAGAAGACTTTTTTTTTTGTGAGCTGCTTAATTCCAGCACACAGGAAATAATGCCTGCAGTTATTTACAGTAACCTAAATTTCTGGGAAGAAAAGAAGGAGGGGAGGAATGAAGAAAGGAAGAGTGAAGAAGAGGTAGGAACTTCATTCTCCTTTTTATTCAATAGGTGCCACATAAAATATGAAGTTTCAGAAATGAATAGACATTTACTACCAACATCTGTAACTGTTGAGCAAAACAAATGCAGCTCAATAATCTGCTGAAGCATTCAAGCGACACCAGCGTGTGTCACTGGGTGGAAAGTAAATAAATGCATTTACGCATGTTTTGTAAATAAGTCCACGAGCCCAAATATCGCGATATATGATACGGTATAAGCTTATGCTGCTCGCGATGCACAACAACTGTGTGACAAATTTTATATTTATCAAAAGAAATGGCAGATCCTTTTGCATTTCTTGCAGCGCCTGTAATTCGGATATCGCTCTTGGCCATATTTGGGTTAGTTGTGCAGCCCTAAT
This sequence comes from Seriola dumerili, assembly GCF_002260705.1. Lineage (NCBI taxonomy): Eukaryota > Metazoa > Chordata > Actinopteri > Carangiformes > Carangidae > Seriola > Seriola dumerili. Next base: position 2,335,092 of record NW_019174528.1, on the reverse strand, counting down.
GTACAGTAAGCAAAACAGTGAAATGAGGGTCGGACTCTCAAAACTACAGAAAGAAAACCCCAAAAAAACATTTGATATTAAGAAAAATATTGCATATTGTGGGAAATATCACAATATTCATTCATTCAACATCCAAAAATATACAGTAAACGCAGTACAACGGTAGCACAAGTCAAGGAACTGCCTTAAACTTTTTCTTCTCCTTTCAAAAGCTGCATTGTCTCTCTGATGTCAGTCCAGTCAACAGCAGCCTCATGCAGCATCTCTGACTGACAACTGGAGAAAAGGTTCACAGGTCAAGACGGTAAGATTGAACAGCACAGGGAAGGTCAGGCCAGACGGAATATGTACCAAGCGTTGTGTTGCTCCTCCGGCTGCAGCCCACAGAGACAGGAGGAGGTGTTATGAAATCAAACAGTCCCCTGATACGTTTTCAGGATCCGTTCATGGCTGACCAAAAATAAAACCACAACTCCCCCCCCCCCCCCCCCCCCTCCGTCCCAGGTCTGATGACTCAGTGACCGTATGCAATGTCTACAAGTGGAAATATTAAAGCCGCTCTAACAGGATTGTAGCAACTGAAGTAATAACTGCTGGATACCAGAGTATTACAGCAGCACACAGCTGAGGACGCCGGGTTCAACCCTGTGCTGTTTCTGACACAGATAAGGTTTTACAGAAGCCAATAAAACCACTTATCTAACTATTAGCCCATCGTACCGTCACTGCCTTGTAAACACATCTACACGCTAGCAGAAGCTAATGCTATTATTATAGCTTCGTTAAATGAGGCATTTTCTCATTAACGTTACCCTCTTCTTCACAGCTGCAGCGTGTGTGAATTTCAAAGTAAATCTATTTTAAATCCCTCCACATAAGAACAAAGACGCGTTACTGAATTCATCCAGTCCTCCGATGACGGTGAAACACTCGTGAACACATGCACCTCGAAGCCTTCGCATTTAGCTTCACTGTAAATACACAATCAAATCATTAGAAAGTCGACAACAAGAGAGTTATTAATTTGCATCCACTATATAAACACTGTTTTTCTGTTTCGTGTTTCGGTTCGAAAACAAGAAAGAAAAACAAGCATCACACGAGCAGCACACACGAGGTTTGTCCTCACAAATACATGCAGTCACAATGAAATCTTCACAGCGCACAGGAAGTGAAATTGAAAAAATATTATTTCTATCATGTTTTCTTATTTGAAAAAAAAATAATAATAAATAAAAATAAGAATAAGAATTTAAAAAAAAAAAAAGCAGGGTTCTCTGATCCCTCTGGTATCTTCTGGTAAAAAGCAACACAGCACATTATGTTGGTTTACATGAATGCTGTGTGGAGTTTAATGAGTTCATGATGCATTATTTCTGGGTATTAAAGGCCTCGAGATCCACAAAAAAATATTAAAAAATAAAAATGAAAACTTGCCCGTTGTTAGTTTTGCTGTGTGCAAAAATAAGAAATTAACTTAAATGTTAATTAAGGGCAGATTTATCTGAATCTTACAAAATGACACATTTTAGCTTAATTACTCAATATTTTTCGACTCTTTTGTTCCCTTCCAGGCGGCATTATAAGCACTTTTTTTGGCGCTTCACAGATTACAGCCCTTCACCAGGCAACAACCGCACAAATATATAACAAATGAGCCCAGTGCGGACGGCTCATGAGATATTGTACCGAAAACAACTGTGAGCGGGGAGGCGAGATGAGTGCGTCTGAGACTCTGTGGCGGGGCCTGTAATTACCGCAGCCTGGGCCCCGCTCCACTCGCACTCTTGTGTTCAGCGGGCCGGCCTTGACACCTTCACAAGGGCCCTTAGAAACCACAACGGCAATGACAAAGGCAGCCCCCCACCCCCCCACACCCCTCGCCCGACACACTGCGCCGCCTGCCCCAACGGCGGACGATAACCTCCTTCACGGGGCGGTATAAGCTGATAATTAGCTGCTTAGCTGTGGTCATACAGAAGTAAAGATCTGATACGCAGTCCTGTCGAGTCACTGGAGAGGAGTTAAATGACTGTAGAGCAAGGGTAAAGAATTACAAGGGCTGGGAATTTGTGTTGCATATTAATAGCGGCCAGTATAGAGGCCAGCGCCCACAGCCCACATGGCCATCTGGGCTGAGTTACAGAACAACTGGGACTCTGTAGAGGTTAACTAGAGCCTGCGTGAGCATGCGTGTGTGTGTGTGTACCCGCACATCCACACGGGCATGCGTGCAGGCATGTGCACGCATTTACGTTTCTGTGTTCGGAGCATTAAGCAAGGAGTGAAAGTTTATGATGTGGTAATATCCATTATGACACTTAAGCCGCCGCTCAGATAATATTTTAAAGCTCTCTATCCATCACCGGCCAGGACAACCCCCCCCCAGCCCCACCCACCCCACCCCCCCCCCCCTGACAGGCCAGATCCCATCCTCATTTAACATTCACACTCTCAAACAGCTGCCGATATCGTACAAGGAGCAGCATCCAGGCGAGGTCGCAGAGCAAACACATCGGTTTGTCTCTCATTTAGTAGCACTTGGCATCTGGCCTTTTAAAGGCGGGACTCAGACGTACAGCGAGAACAGCTCCAAACAGGAGGAAACGAAGTGCAACCTCAAACCGATCAGGACGCGTTAACCTTTGTTTCCAGTTTCAAGGTGTGAGCGTGCTTTATGGTTCAGTCTAAAGTATAACTATTGTATTATCTTCCAGTTTTAACATTTATACCCAAATTTATGATTTAATTATTTGTTTTTGATGATAACTGATAATGAAAAATGCAAAAATAACTACATACACAGCCTCATCAGAGATGTATTCATGTGTCCTCTTCGAGATGAGGCGGTGGGCATCTTGCCAACACCTAGCCCTCTGCAGGCGGTCAACCAAAAAGACACGGGGCACCGAATCATCCATTATGACTTTCTACTGCTCAGCCTGTGTGTGTCAGTGGGCAGAAGACAGACACTGACCTCCCATTAAACATCCACACTTAACAGGGGCTCGAGATTGGCTCATGCGCCTCACGCAGTGTTGACATTATATCAAACTACCAGCTGTGTAAAACACATTAGCTTTATAGCAGCAGCTACGAGGAGGGTGTGAAGGTTTTCTGCAGTGTATGGGTGTCCTGCACTGATGATGCCAGGGTTGGATTAACTTGGACCCAGACCTCCTGTGACACTAAGGACACTGCTTTCTACTAAAGAAATTTGCATATTGCCAGAAATATCAAATCTAATCTAATAATAAGCCTCATGTTGTGACTGAATCTTACAAGGTGTTGGCATGAGTTTCAGCATGACTGCTATAAAAACAGAAACTCTCTGCATGGCCACATGCCGCTAAGGGTAAGTGAGAAAATGACCATTGAAAGTGAAAATACTTAAGATTCTTGCATTGACCTCTTTCGTCTGCAGCTGCTTATTTCGCACTAATATGTCAATAAGATTATAATAAAGTTCTTTCTGTATTCTGTCGCCTCCTGACGCCTGCTGTCCCAGTTTCATCTCGATATGCTTAAACGCCAGATCCACTGTATGACTGAAGCACAAAGCCTCTACTTGGTAACACAATAGTATTTTGGACACATATATAATAGATAATAAAGCTGTGTTCACGTTACAGTATGAACTTGAGCCATCGTCTCTTACGCCTCGTTTACACCGGTCAAACTAACATCAGGCCTTCATGGCGATACGGTAGCGGCTACAATCGCCATTCACTTCCGGGGTGAAATGACTCGGGTATTTATCGGCTCCAGCTCCGATCTGCAGTCACGTAAACACGAAGAAGCTACGTCAGCAACGCGACAGCTCCGACGCTTACAGGAGCACCGACCCGGGGAAAAGGACGCAACAGATGCATTAACCCGTTTGCTTAGCAGCTACAGCAGCTCGCTCTTTCTCCCCTGCGTCTGTGTGTGTGTGTGTGTTTATACCAATTGTCCAAACTATCTAAACACATGAAGTTGTAGCAACAGGAAGTCAACCCGATCAGCACCAGAGGAGCCCCCGGGGAGGAGCCATGAGCAGATGGCTTCACTCAGACGGACGCTGGTGCATGGAGACGGTTAGAAAAGGACCCTCGAAACCCTGCAGAGCGCTCATGGGTGATAATGACCATCGGCTCTCTCTGTAGCAGAGTGTGTCCCCGAGTGTGTATCGTGGCAAACTGCAGGAGAGGAGAGACAGGAGTGCTGAACCATTGAGGAAACGAGCCGGGGCGAAAGGGAATTCGGGAGCTGTCAATGTGGCCTCGATCCCGGCTCCTAAAAAAAACGAACCCCGTGGCCTCCCACCACTCCTACCACCCCTGGGTGCTTTTAATCACCACTCGGAGGCACATTACTGATCCTTACATTTTCCTTCTAGAGCAGTTTATTCCCTCGTTTCCCTCTTTTTCTTCCACAGCTTTCATCTCCCTTATCAGCCTCGCTCTCTCTCTCTCTCTCTCATCTCTGAGTGCTAACAGAAAAACCAGTCAAGCCAGTCAATGTGTGCGTGTGTGTGCGTGTGTGTGTGTGTGTGCCTCTCCACCCCATGAAGAGGGGACTATTTGTATTTGTAAGTGAACACGAGACAGGGCAGGGAAGAAACAAGCACGCTTGGAAGAGAGTAGCTTTTGATAATCTTGGAGAGTAATGAAAAAGAGCATTAGCACAAAGTCTCCTAGGGGCTAATCAGCCCAAACCTCCTCAGCACTGGTTCCACTGAAGCCATTGACCGCTTTTCTTGGCTTCATTCAAAGGCAAATGGATTGGAAAGAAAAAAAAAAAAGAGTGGTTTTGTAAAAGCTGGAGTCTTTACAAATAAGCATGAAAAGAGAACAAGGAAGTGTTTACTTTATCAGGCTTTCTTCACACCTCTCACATCTGACTCCGCGGAAGTGAAAATACTTTGTACTTTTATTTTGCCGGAGAAAGACGCAGCGGCATAATTTTTTTTTTACGGAGCGAGATAAACATGAGCCTCTGGGCTTTTCTCTACATACTGGGGATAAATATTCTTTCTCATATCATGACAATCTGTCTTTGGTAAATTGTTTTCAGAAACAATCATTAGGTGTTCTTCTCCCTCAGCTCTTATTAAATGACATGAAATGGTAAATTTAATGAGTATGAGGGGGAATTTGAGCAGCCGGACCTGCTGCAAATATAAATGCAACATAAATGCCCGTAAAACATCCAGTGCTATTCCCCACAGTGTTTCCCTGTAGGTGCAGGGTGAAAGGACGCATTACTCGGGAATCATTAACTCAACTTTGTTTTTCTTCTCATCAAATCGGCAATTGTTTCAATATGTGCATCTGTTCACTTGATCGCATTAAAGCGTGTATTCATTATGATTTTTAATGAAAACCCAAATCCTGTTAATTTCATCCCATCGGTCATTTTTGCGAGAGCAGACGTCCCTCGCTTTTCAAATGTTGCGTATCTCATTTCATGAGATATGATGAGATTTTACAGGCCGCAGCTCCTCAATGACAAAATGAAGTGGTTGTTTTGACTCTGACTGTGTGTGTGTGTGTGTGTGTGTGTGTGTGTGTACTATTTACTTTTCTACAACAGTCATGTAATTGATATAGAGCCTATCACCCCCTGTGGATAAGAGCTAGACCGATAATGCCAGCTGGTTTATTGCAGATATATGATTATTGGTGTATATGTCAGCCAATAATGTTACAGAGACGTCATTACAAAGTGATCTTTATAAAAAGAAATATATAAATTTGTTGGTATTTTGTGTTGTTTTATTACATTTCTTCAATGTCAAACACTGATATTGGTATTCACCTCAAATATCAAATGTTTTATTGTCTCATTGTTAAATAAACTGCCACTGTGTATTTTAAGAGGTTCAGCCAATCGATTCAGTATGAACGTGCTTCCATAAAGTTGGGGAGCTCATAAGAAACGGATTAAAACAGTCAATATTGGTGCAGCGGAGGATGAGACATCCTGATTTCTAAAAGGTGCAATATATATGAGTTTTCTCTTCCCCTTGACAAGAGCTTCGGATATCCTCTCGTTTACAAGACGTGAGGTTAATGATACGCCCTCTGAGCAGCGCTACGTCTTCGGGGGCAGATCGGAGAGTGACGAGGCTAGCTGGTTAGCATGACAGACTTCAGTGGAAGAAAAGACGTGATAGAGACGAGAGTTAACGTTGGCGTTGCTCTCCACCTCTGGAGACGGCTGGTAAAGGAATGAAGTTTAATGCTGGACTCGAAATGTCTCTTCCTGACTGGTAGGTGAACAGCTGTTAATGCTAACGTTAGCTATGTAGCAATAGCAAAACTTACATGTAGCAACAATTCCCATGACGCAGCTCAAAACTTTGTCTCTGCCTGTCAAGCTCTCAGTTTGTATCACAGGTCTTATCTTGTGATGAATGTTCAAGTCTCAAGCTCAAGTCTACAAATCCACGACGACTGTGACATCATGGGATGTAGCGAAGCTCCCGCACAGCCAGAGACGACATCATACAGCTGTTTTCACGACTGAGCCGCACTTCACATGACAATTAAACTGATCTTCATGCATAAAAATGACTGGAATGCCCCTTTAATGCTTATAATTGTAGATATTTAGTGATTTGTTACAAATGAGTAGAGTCTTAATAGGCTGCTGTACTGATATTACTGCTGTTTGAAGATCCCTTTCAATTAGCAACAATTGTGCATCCTGCCAGATGTTGTTTGAGCGTGTGTGCATTCTTACACATACACACATTGTTTTCTTTTGTTGTTTCTGTGCTATTCTATTGCCATTTAGCTACGAAACCATTTCCCCAGAGGATCATTGAGTCTTCCAGCCCAAACCCCTTTTGCTTTGTCAGGCAGAAAACCCAGCATCATGTGATGATCTGAGAGCACAGCGGGCGCCGCCTCTGAAGCAGCGGCGCCGTACTGCAGCTCAGTGCTTGGCAGAATAAAAAGAATGCAGCAGATACAGGTACTTTGAGGAAAGAAAAAAAGAGAGAGAGAGAGAGAGAGAGGACAAGATGAGATAAAATAAAACATTCATGATCGCCTCTGGGAAATTTAACTGTTGCAGCAACAAAATACCCAAGGAATGAAACAAAAACAAAAAAAAAAAAAAAAGTAGAATGAAACAGAGCAGATACAGTATATACAGCAAGGACGAGGAAAAGGGAATATGTGATCACGATGTGGCCAACAATGTTATGTGTAATGTTTTATGTACAAATGCATGACCAATACATGCCAGAAAAATAGATATTTTACAGATCCAATTAATTTATTTATAGTTTTCTCCAAGGTTTCCTGGAAAGAAGTGTGTAATGCAGAAAGATGGTATACATGATGAAGTACCCATCCATGTGTTTATTTATAAGGAAACACAGAGATTCAAAGATCTGCTAAAACCTTAACGACTGGACACAGCCGTTAAACTGCATACCTGCCTGTATTTAGGCAACAGCTAATTATTATTATATAAACAGCCAATAATGTTTATAGCAAGAAAATGTAAAATGCTGATCACACTTTCAGAGAACCCAAGATATAACTCAAGAAATCTCATTTTATCTGACACAAATCCAAAGATATTGAATTCAAAATTATATAAAACTGAAGAAAAGCAGCAAAATATTGGAGAAGCTGGAAGCAGCTAGCTTTTCAAAATAAACTGATTATCAAAGTAATTCATCAATTACTTATTACAGACTATATATTACACTGTCTTCATTCTCCCTACAATAATAACTAATTGCAAAATAGGAAATTAAAGTTACATATCAGCTACTTTTTAGGAAATTACAAAACTAGGGACCTTCAAAATAAAATGCTACCAACATTTGTTTTATCCAATGGGAAGAGTGAGATAAATCTAAATGAAGAGCGCAGATGTGAACTAAAGTATCCAGAATTATTACATACAAAATTACATCTGTAACTCTTGTTCACGAGCCTCGTACTCATCATCATTTCTGGGTCTTAACAGAAACGACAGTAGGTGGTGTTGCAGCGCACAGACGAAACCAAACACAAAGAAGAAGAAACAAAAGCGGTCTCCAGACCACAGCAAAATTCAGACAGGAGCAGTCGGAACGACATTCACTCTGTCAAACACAGGTGAACTTTCACATCATTCACTTGAGACGGTGTTTACAGTCCGTTCATGAGACCCCAGACTCCAGAGAGAGGACGCTCGCGTTCAGGAAATTGACAATAAGCAATATGTCGATATTGAGGTGCTTCCACAAAGGGCACGAGGGGTCACTGAATGTTTTGATGAACATGAAAATGATGTGAATCACGTGCTATGACCTTCACTAGTCCGTCACTCCAACTGAATTGAACCCCTTCCTGAGACTCTAGAGATTTTCCGCCACCATCATCAAAACACCAAATGAGTGAATATCTTCTGGAAGAATGGAGCTCAGAGACTCGTAACACTGAAGTTATTCTGGCGGCACATGATGGCCCAACACCTTCCTGAGACACTTTATGTTGGTTTTATGTCTGCATGACGACATGTGATGCAAAACACCTTGAAGGAGGAAGGAGACAAATAGCTGACTGGATTTATCATCTGTACCGATGAAAAACACTACCTCAGGCTATCACACAAACACAGGAAGAGCGGAGTGTGAATGTCTGACAGACTGGGTATGTGCACAAGAGAGCACGTACGACAGGAGGACTCAAGAGAGCTTAAGAGGCGAGAATGTCTAAAGTGAGAAACAAGACACCGGAGAAGAGGTGAGGCGAAGAAGAGAGGAAGAAAGAAACATAGTTGAGCTGCGTTCAAGTCATGTGGGAATATCTTTGGGAGAGGCGTGATTGTTAAAAACAACAACAACACAGAAGTGTTTAGGCGTGTTTGTGGCGCTCTGCAGCTCTGACTCAACTGTTCTGGAGAGTTTAGGCGCTCAGGTTTTTAACATTTGCTCCGCATGAACTTCAGCATACATATTGTGCCATGATGCTTCTGTGAATGGAAACAGTACTGCTGATTTTTCATTAATAGTTTACATGCAAAGATTCACGTTGGTTCATTTTGTGTGTGTCTACAGCCATTTGACTCCAACGTAACACTGTAAACTGACACAGGAAGTGAAGTGATAGTGCAATGCTAATGTTAGCATTAGCAAACCTAGCAGATTAGCAATGTGGCCAAGCCAATGGCTGAATTTGCAGCGTACAGCGGGTTCAGGCGTGGGGCGCTTCCACAATAAAGACGGCACTGTAGGAGCACCACAAAGGTCTCGTCATTTTGCAAAATGTGCCACGGCAAAATCAAACACAAACGACTCTAAGAGCACACATCTGTCTGAGTCACCTGTGCTAGCTAGTGTCTACTGATAGTCTGCATGTGAGGCGTTTACAAACACGTTGTCAGGTATATGACACTGAGAATGCTAATATAGTTCTGGGGAATTGCTGGGGCCATTAGTTGATTAATTAATCAATCAACAGAGAGGGGAATTGAAAGTTAGTTGATCAATCGACAGAGAATGAGGTGTATATATTTTAAATTTTCTAGTTTTTCACTGTAGAAATTTTCTGCCTTTAGTAAACTGAATGTCTCTGCATGTTGGACCGTTATTCAAACTATAAGTAATTTAAATGTCACCCTCATCTTGGGAAAATTGTGATTTCTCACTTTTTACCGACAAAACAATTACCTCGTTCAAGAAAATAATTAGCGTGTTAATCAGTGATGACAATAATCATTATTTGCAGCCCTGAGCTGAATTAAAGTTGAATGAGTCTGTTTCACTCGGGAGCAATGAACAGGGTGCTTTAACAGCAGCACAGCAATCAGTCCTCAGGTTAGCAAGTGTAGCAGAATGATATAAAACACTGGATGGACAGATTTTTGACAGGGAGAGAGAGAGAAAAAAAAAAAGGAGAGCAAAGACAGAAGATGGTAATCAGCCAAAAATGATCTTGTATCAGAAGTCGCTGAAATATGAAGAAAAACCATCCTGCTGACAGATTTACTGTCAGTGTAACAGAAGAGTGAGTCTTGTCAAAAAACCCCCGTACCAGCAGACAGTATGAAACGAACACACTGAGATGTTACACCTTGATTGCACATACGCCAATTAGCCACTCAAGATTCTTCAGAGAAAACTCATGCCTTCCATAAATGAGAAGACTGACACCCTCTCTCATCTAAAGACAATGCGTCACACAGTTTTTTGGTCTCGCGCTGTAAAGATTTTGGAGATCTTGCAGAGACGCTATTTTGCAAAACTACATCAGGATTCCTTTGCGATTATTTCCCATCAGCTCCAACCCACAACAAGTGACGTGACGTGTTTATGTTTCATGATGGCGAACAGGCCGAGCTTTAACATTGTTCATTCGCAAATCTCATTTTCATAAATCTTAAATGTCCTTACAGCGGGACAGGGATTTTGGAATCTGAAATAGAAAGTTTTGGGTTAAAAATTAAAAATTGTTCAAGCAAAAACGCAAAAAATATGTGAAGATACTGTTATTTTCTCTTTTCTATATCACTGCAAAAATCAATTTCGATATTGGACTGTTGTTCGGAAAAAAAATTATCCATTTGAAGACACCACTCTTTGTGTTAAATCATCCATGAAAAATCTGGAAATGATCCACAGATACATATTATTTGCAGACCAGGTTTTTCTGCATCGGATTGAAAGTGTAAAGAAGGACGTTCATGAGTCAGGAAAAAAAAATAACTTCACATCCCGCAGTCATCCCTGAGCTGGCAGCTGGTTTTAATTAGAAATTAATTTGAAATATATTGTTCCCTCCACTTGACTGCTCTTGTTGGTGACACCAACCAGAAAGTAGATCATTACTTTAAAGTAATTTGCACCGACTGAAAGCCGAAGTAAAAGTGTTTACAATGTAAGAAGCTGCTGTTTACAGAGTCCTCTAAACGCAGCGTCAGTGTCTCTTTTAATCTCGCTCTGTATTTTCCCCCGGAGTGCACACTGCCCCTAGTGGCGGAGAGGTGCCCTTGCCACCCGCTTATCATCACCGCAGCATTCTTCTCAGTCACAAGCGGTAATTAGTCATACGTGAAGTGGGAGGGTGAGCGTGGGGGTGGTGTTGCATAACGGCAGCCGCATGAGGATGCAGGTGTTTGCTTCATAGAGTTATTTGCATTTGCATTGTGGTCATTTAAACTGCAGCAAACACTGCATCTCATCATGTGTGAAGGGATGGGAGGATGTAGAAGAGGAGGGAGCGGCCTCCGATGATCCAGACCCCCTCTGCGCCTCCAAAATGTCTCTAATTATCTCCATTTACCCCCCACCAACCTCTGCAAACCTAACACAGCCTTCCTCTCCTCAAACCCCCCACGGTGCAGAAATTATCCCAACGCCACCCTCTCCCATCTCCCATCTAAACCGCCGCGTCTAGACGACACCCGCCCCCCCCCCTGCTTCCTCCCCCGGGTTTCGTCACCCCGCAGCGCATCAGAACGGAAACCAGAGTTGGAAAAAACACAGGAAAAGAAAGGGGCGAGGATGAGCGCCCGAGATGTCGGAAAGAGTGATGAAACCCGAGATGTTTTTCATGCAACGACATGTCACATCTTTGTGTACAAAAGGTAATTTACTCTGAATGGAGCAGCAGGTGTATGCAGTTTCAGCAGGTAGGGCCGTGGGGGGAGGCGATGGGCCTTTTGATGTACTCTACTCTGACGTTTAAGGAGAGCAATTTTTTAAAAAAGCTCACATTTATTCAAACACGGGGACAGATTGGAATCGCACACGCACACGCACACACACACACACACACACACACACAGCGTGGAGACACACACTGGAGAATGTGAGAACACACACTGTTTAGCGGCACATGTTTGTACATCCTCACCTAGACAAGAGTGTGCACACACCTAAACCTTCATCAGAGAGATGTGAAAATACTCAGCACAAATACGCACACGCTAACACACAAATACAAAGGCACAACACTGTGCTTTCCTCCTGCACAGGTTTCTCTGTGCAATGGGGAAAAATGATACAACAATGTCAAATTTGAAGCGGCAGGGGGACGTTGAAAATACGTTGCTATTGATCTGATGATGCTTTGAGGGGCTTCTTTTAAAAAAACGTCTCCTGAATGAAGCAAACAATCCATATGTGTAGTTACCACGTCATTTCATTTCAGGACTAATAACAGCAGCACAGAGGCGGAAAAAGTGAAAGAGCGGCTTCTGTCCAAACATTTCTGGAGTCAAATCAAGGTGAGCTTCGTTCTGTGAAAACTCAGTGTCCTTGCTGGGAAAAACGTCCCCGTTGCACAGGAAGTGATGCAGTCTAGTGTCTTGCCGCGATGAAGCACGCAGAGATTCAAAGACAAATCAGGTGCATTATAATTCATAGTTTTAGCCTAATGCATGTCTCAAGTCGAAGACAGGTCATCATACTTATTACATTTTCTTTGCTGACCACAGGATCGGACAGAGAACTAACTGTTTGAGTTATCGTTTGTTTCTACTTGCGTGCGATCCCAAACACGCCTTCCCCCTCTCACCTGAGCGACATGATTCGTCGCCATTGTATCGACTCCATTGTCAGGAATTTTTTTTTTTTTTTCCCCTCTCTCAACAATCTTCAGGCTCGGTAAGGACATCAAATCAATCCAAAAACAAATCAAGTCACGACTCGCTGGTGTTACTCAAAGTTGCACCACATCAAAATCACAATCTACTGAGGTAAAAACTAAAGGTGGGAACACCAGGAGTATTGGTAATAATCCCTCCCTGTGACACCAGAGATGCATTAACTGAGGCAGTTTTGATATTGATTTCACAGTTTGCCTTTGTTTTCTCTTCCAAATAATTCGGCTGTCCTGCAGGTTTATTGAAAATCCTGATTCTCTGACTGCTCATGTTTCTTGCCCTTTCAAACCTCTTTCTTTCAACAATGATGCCAGATCTAATTCAAACGAGCAAAATAAAAGCCAATTAGAGTAATAAACTGCAAGTGTCATTTTAAGTTCCACCTGCAGAAACTCCAATTCATTATTGACCTGGTGATCTCTGAGAAATAAAGTCAGAAACAACATGAAAAACACATTCAGAGCGTGTATTGTGCATGTTGAAAAGTGGCAACCACACAGTGTTTGTGTGCCAGGGGGAAAGGAAGCTCTTCAGAAATTAGCCTGTGACTGAAAATCACCGGTCCAATTATGAAAGCCCTGCATGCTTTGTGTGCACAAACAGGAATAAAGAGCCGTTTAACTCGGGCGTTTGTCACAGCCAGACAGGTTGACATTAGCAGACGAAGACGGAGAGTCCCAGGCAGCTGAAGAATTTGAAAAAAACAAACGACAGACAAGAGTCTCCACTGCACTTTGTTGTTGCATCTACTTCCAGCGCAGCCATCTGTGCCCGTCTTAAAATCCACACTCCCCCCTTCCCTGCACAGTTTACTGCGGCTGCTCTCTCACAAGTTTGGCCTTCCCCTTTTCTTTTTTTCTTTTTTTTTTTTTTTTTTTAAAAACTCCGAGTGCCGGGGCGGACCAACGTGACACTTCGTTTGCCCAAGCAATCGAGACAGCCGCTGTCTGTGGAACAGATTGGCAAATCTTCAGATCGAGTTGAGGGAAAGTAAACTCCAATCCTCTGACTGTCTCACAGCTGAAGCCATTAGCTGCCATCCGAAAAAAATAAAAAATAAAAAAATAAAAAAATCAGTAGCAGTTTCTCTCAAATCCCTGCGGTTCATAAAATATTCACCTGTTACTGTCGGCGAGGTGGCTGGGCACCGCCAGGTTATTTAAGGGCAGGGACAGAGCGCCCCACCCCCCCCACCCCCCACCCCCCCCAGAGGCCCTGCAGGTGCACAAAGTCACACAGCCTCAATTAATCTCTGTCAGCACTTGGACAATGTGACCTATACCTGTCCCTCCTCATGATGGGGTTTAATGGGAGTAGGTGGCTTTGACTTGGCCGCCATCATCCACTCAATTTATGGATATCCTATAGGAGCTGCTGCACTGAGCCCGAGGGTGGGGCGAGGTATTGATTTAGCATCCTGGAGTACAGGCATTAAATCAGCCATTCACGGAGTTCCTTTAAAAGTCTATTACTCTCCTGCTTTTGTGCATCGCCCCCCCCCCCAAGGATGAGTGGGTGAGCTGAAATAATGTTTGAAATAATTTAATAACTCCCCCCTTCACACACACACACACACACACATTTCACTTCACTTCATCTCTTCGCGCCTCAAAGCCGCCACATCCACCCTCTGAGCGGCGTTACCTTGAGCCGCCGCGCCGCTCTAGCTGCCCGCCGTCATTAAGCGAGGCCGGCTAAGCAGCCAGAAGAACACAAATAAACAGGATCAAGGAATGAGGTCAATGAATTAAGTGAAGCCTCTGTCATGCCTGCATTGTCTAATGCTGTCTGAAGACATTCAGCTCAGGCCATGCCTGAGCAACAACACGCCGCCCCACCCCCTCACACATTAACACACACACACACACACGGGCCTTACAGTGCACGGTGTCAGTGGTGAAGTTATGAATGTTTTTCTGCGTGTGTGTGTGTGTGTGTGTGGATGGCATACTGTATCTGTTATCTAATCCAGACAACACAAGGACCCCTGGGACCTCTCTCTGTGGAAACTCTGTGAAGGAGAAACAGAGGACATTTTGCTGTGTAATGATGTATCCCGGTGCTGGTCACACGACCATGTCCCCCGTCTTCAAATAGAGAGACAACGCACACACACAAGTAGAATTAAATCATGTTTGTCACTTGAAGAAAGCGTCGGACGCCACCACATACCCACTAATGGCCTGCCTGTGGAAAAAGGCCACGAGGCAGGCAGCGTAACGACGGAGCGAGAGAAAGAAATAAATAAATGAAAAAATGGGAAGCAACACGCACTGCATCATTATCTCTGGGTCTCACTTCTCTCTTCCTGCTGCCTTGCTCGAGGTTGTGCCCACTGTCCGAGGTTGCACAGTTGGTGCTGTGCCACCCCGCAGAGGGCGAGCCTCATGACCGGGCCGCGCCGGGATAACACTTCACCTCGTGTTAGCGTCACGGCCGGAATCGAGCAAGAGGATGAGAGTCTCAGCGCAAGGCCACCGTCGACGCATCGGCCCAGAATAATGTTCCAGCGTGCCGGTCGTTTTCATGCTTATGCATGTGCTTGTTTGCGAGTGCTTTGGTGTGTATTAAGAACAAAAAAAAAAGAGAGAGAAGGAGGGGAGGGGAAGCTGGAGACGCTGGGACGTGCGGGTTTTATAAAACAGACAGTGGATTCTCCATGTGTGTGTTTTCTAATCCACTTATGTTTGCACCCTTAGGCTATCACAGACTGAAGTTCCAGAAGGGAGCATTACATTAGGCTAACCTGCCTGCTAATTCGTTATTCAAGCAGAGAGGCCAGACACAACAAAATGAATCACTCACTCTCAGAGATGAAACACATAAATACATCTGGACCAAATGGGGTGCTCTAAATGAGATTACTCTCTTTGGTCACAATCTTGAAATCCATAGGTTCCAGGAAACGGCAGGAACGAGGAGAAATTCATTTAGCTGCAGTCTGCCCAGCAGTTGCTTAACCTCCAGAGGGGGACACACACACACACACACACTGTCATAGCTGCAGGGTGAATTAACTACCTGTTAACTGCTCCAACTGGCCACAAGCCCTCGTGGAGTAAGGAGATCCAAGGAGCCGTGCACTGTGCAAGTCCTCCCCTCCCACCAACACCACCACAAACATGATTCATGCTCGCGACTAAGTCTGAGGCGTGATTTATGGCGATCCGTGACGCCGGCGACACCGGCCCGTGCAGCCCATTTGAAGACGGACAGCGTCTTTTCTGTCCCGATTAAGGAGCGAATAATTCATCGCCGACTCAGCGAACACGGGTGTCACCTCTGAGAGCGGCCGGCGGCGTCTCCGTAGCCTGCAGTCATGCTGCCGGACACGTCTTTGTTTGTGCTTGAGTTTAATGGAGACTGACAACACTTTGCACTTACAGAAACACACGCCTTCAAAGACAAGCTGGAGGATGAAGAGTGCTTAGTCAGGGCTTAGTGCCTGAATATGCTGGATAAGGAATGAGATCTGTTTGGGTGCGCAGGTCAAAGGTCATGTAACGGTGGACTGTAGTCTCCTGAATTATGCAGCTACATCCCATATTAGTATGGAAATTGCAGCTTTCAAAGGCAATCAGACGCCTGAAAATCCGTCAGGTCGGTCTGGAGGTCAGAAGGTCGTCGAAGTTGGTGTCCGGGAAGTAATCCCGCTCACTCGGCCCCCCCCCTCCCGGGTGAACACTATCAGATGTACCTGTCATCGCTGAACGGGAGTGAAACTGGGGACACATGAAGCTAAGAAGAGCTCAGTCTGGCGATAGGGATATAAAGCTTTCTCCAACCCTCAGGCGAGATTCTCTAGTAGGGCTAAAGTGGATTTCTGAGGAGAATTAGGGCCTCTTAATCTCTTTTGTCACTGTTCCGCAGAACTCAACCAGGAGACAATGACTATTTCAGGAAGAAAAGGGTCTGATTTTCCACATTAAATTCAATAATGGAACTCCACGGTTTAATTATTTTGTACCCTAAATAACAGAAAGATGAGCCAGTGTCAAAGCTGGCAGAAACAAGGAGAGTAAAGTTCCTGCAGCGAACGTTTATGCAAGGGTACGTTTGAATACAAGCAGGCAGATCTGTTACTGATTTTGTGGATTCTTCCTGCATCCCAGCACACGCTCATTGTTACAGCGCCACAAATGGCAACTGTATGAGAATACTCTTCTTTCCTAAGTGTTCACACAATCTCCTAGTACAGTCTTTTTGCAGATGCAGCCTCTCAGCAGTGATTAGCATGTAGCACTAGGCGGGCGTCTTGGAGACAGACCAAGCTGCAGCCCATAGGGAATGAATGGATGAGATCTACGGTAATCCTGGATCATCCAGGCCCTGATTGAGGTAAGAGCCAGCCGTGTCTCTGTGCATTGCCCATCCTGTTTAGCTACCCAGACACATTAATGCCAGTCATGCATGGGAAACAATCAGGGCCCGTGGACATAATCCTAACCCGAAGCTGTGTAAATAACTCGGCATGGCTCAGAGGGGGGTTATGACGGCAAAGTCACACACTGAATGTGAGGGATACAGTTTTGGCATTCATGAATCCTTGCATTTGGCTAACGGAGCTTTGCAGCGCAAAGCTATTGGAAATCACTCAATATGCATCAGCAAGAAAGCTTCTTTTGAAATGATCCAATTATAATGCAAACAGCTGTGTGTATACTGCATTTATGTGTGTGTGTGTGTGTGTGTGTGTGTGTGTGCTCACCGCTTGGGTGTGTGCATGTGCAAACGTGTCTGTACTTTTTCCCACTCTGTCAGCACTCTGGTTTGACAGAGAGCTGTAAGTGAAAGGACAGGGCAATATTACTGGCTGTTTGTTTGGCGCGTTTCCCCCTGTCGCTCTGTCACTCCGGCTCACCATCAGAGCCGCTGACTGAGATGCTCTGACGGCTCCTCTGTCACATCAGCAGCGCGGTGGGAAGGCTGACTGATGGCCAGGACAGGCAAGAGGTGCGGGCTGGCGGGTGGGTAGCAGCAAAGCACAAAAAAAAAAAAAAAAACGTGTGTGTTTGTGCAATAGAAAACACAGGGAGGAAGGAAAAAAAAAACAACGAGTGTCTGTGCGGAGATGCAGCGAATGTGAATGTGCATGTATGTGAGGGGTGGGGTGGGGGGGGGGGGGGGGAAAGAGACGCCTTCGGCTGTTCTTGTTTGTCTCCTTCTATGGCTTGTAGATCTGAGGCTTCACGCTGCTCGGGTCATGCTGGAGCTTTTTTTTTATTTATTTTTTTTTTCCACAAGAAAGGAAAAAATAAAAAAATCTCCTCCTCTCCAACATGGCCGACTTTTGGGCGGAGGGTGGTCGTCCAGGCCCAACGCCGCTGATCAATTAGCAACAACACAGTTCTAATGAGCAGCTGATCCTTGAGGAGAGCCGTCGGCAGAGGGCTTTGCGTGGGAAACGGCACAGCTGCCAGCCAACTCAAGGCTTCATGTGTTATTCATACAGACAGGGCACTGGCACTGCAGGGTTGCCAACTTTGTGCCTGTGAAAAAAAAAGAATATGTTGTACTTCCAAAACTTATGAAACTCACTGTATACTTTAGGCTTTGAAGCTGCTTTAAGAAGCCATACTTCTATCAGCCTCTGTTGGCAATGGGTACGCAATGCTGGTAAAAGTTGTATATACTGTGGATAGTATGGACATAATAAAGTCAGTGCAGCTGAGATCAAATGAAAATGTGAAGTCCATAAACTGTAAATAAAGACAGACTCTCTGATGTCACCCACAGGTTTCTGAAGAGCCGTTTTTGAAGCTCAGAGTGAGCTGCTCCACCGTCCACATCTTGGTGGTGCCTGACTCCGCCCCTAACTCCCAGCTAATAATGTAAACATGTTTATTTCTGCTGTAAAGTTGGACATTTTAACATGGGAGTCCATGAGGATTGACTCACTGTTGGAGCCAGACTCTAGTGGTCATTAGAGGAACTGCAGCTTTTAACACTTCAATGTTATTGGCCTCATTTTTCAGCCGCCTGGTGATGTTAAGAGTTAATATGTCACCATGCAAAAAAAGCTGTGATAAATACTGTCGTCAAACGCCGCTTTGTCACTGTCGTTTTCTGGTTTGAGAGCGAGACGTTTTAGCTTTGGTAGCTGAAACTCACTCATTGCACCATCCATCAATGAGCTGAAAGTGCCAGTAGTTGAACGGGGGGGTTGCTCGCTCCACAACAGGGGGTGGGACGGAAAGCCAGAAATCTCAGCACCTGGCTGAGTAAGTGTTGAGTCATTGCTATTAATTAACCCTTTCAATCACTTGCAGGTTTTACACCATGATGCCGTTACAGATTTCTGGTGCACCTTGTGCCCCTGTTATTTTTGGACATAAATCGTCTTTGATACATAGAACCGGACATGTTAGAAATCCAAACGCCACTGTGCCATCTCAGATGCCACTTCACGTCACAAAGGCTGGAGGTGTAATGAGAGTTCGATTGCTCTCCTCATATCTACGCGAGTCTTTTCCCAGGTGCTCCAGTTGTTTCTCCCACAGCCCGTCGCCGGGCAGGTTAGATGAACTGGAGACTCTAAACTTATCAGACGTGTAAATGTGGTTGCTCGTCTGTGTGTGTATGTGTCAGCCATGATTTACCATGCCTCGGCAAATGTACGCCAACAGAACCGTTTACAAGCCGATTTTAATTGCTTCCTTATACTTGAATAATTTTGTAAATTGAAGGTGTAGCGTTTCTAATTGCCTCGCACCTATAGCTAATGCGCATAACGACTCCCCTTTTCTCATTCAGTATCTGCTGCATTTGAACTGTGACAGCAGCGGACTATTTAAGCCTCTTTTACATGACTGCATTAACACACATAACACGCCTGTAATGACCCTGTTTACGTGACGATCCATCCACAGAGCAGGAAAAATGTATTTTTTCCATGTTTGTTTTTAATGGACTGCGTTTCTAAGGGTTTCCCAGGTTCAGTAATCTTTTCCAGTCTCTTACTACGTGGCACAAAAAAATAAAAAGCATGTGTATATATTATTGTCATTAAAGAACCCATATAATCTAAAGGTCTCTGTCCATGAATAGTGTGATTATAGATCAGGTCTAGCTTCTATATTAATACTGTGAAAGTATCAAAGCCTCAGTCCACAGAGAAATGCACACAGCCTGTATTCAGAAACTGAGCCTTAAAACCAGCCGTCAGGACTTCTGGAACTTTGTGATGTCACAACAAAGCAGTCACCAAGCCCCGCCCACCTGGACCCACCATCCAAACCTTTACAGGATTTGTGTTTTTACCTGAAATCTGCTACATTTTTATTGGAGCACTCAGAAAACAATCAGCCAATCAGAAGAGAGACTCAGAGCCTCCTCTCTTCTGATTGGCTCACTGACCTGTTGTTACTAGAGCTCCAGAGAGAAGCCTGAGAGAGGAGATGTGAAACTACACTGAGATGATTTTTTGGTTCTTAAAACCACAAACATATCTTCTTATGGCTCAACACTTCAAATAAAACACAGGAAAAGTGTCAAACACAGGATCTTTAACATATTTAAACTGAAGTCAACAAGTATAATCTTCCCTCTAACTGTGTAAAAACCATTATGTAATGCTATATAATGTGGTGTAACAGGGAATTGCTTGTATGACAGGTACAAGTCACAAGTATCTGTATTGTATTCAACCCTTCAAATCCTGCATATTTTCACAGTTTTTATGTCTAGTTTTTGAAATAGAAACAGACCAACTTCCTCTCTCTAACAAGTACCACCTGGAGTTCTTCGCCTGGTGTATGCTTAAAGCAGCGCACTCTACAACAAAAACTACACGTTATAATCTGCCACTGCAGTACGATTATATCAACATGTGTAAAATACAAATTGATGTGTTTCAAGAATTTTATGCAGATGAGTGTCAGTACTGTGAAACAGCAAAGAACAGAATGAAGACACATGATAGTTGAGCTTGTAAGATTCTTGAAAGGAGTTCATTTGCACTAAAATATGCTGGACTAACATCAGGACGCTGACAGATTTGTTTCACTTGTTTTTTTCTTTTTGGAGTTCAGTAAAACAAAAAGTGTTTTTGTTTTGCCCAGTTCGACTCTTAACGTCACACGGCGGATCTTATTTCTACTAAATACCTCCTGCTTTTTTTTTTTTTTTAGATACACAAGGTGCAAATGTCGTCTCAGTGGCAGAAACACGCACCACATACAGACAACCACATACAGACATGTATATACACACACACACACACACATCCACACACACACGTATCTTAATTCTCATCTAAGAAGACAGGAGAGACTAAGCCCTGAGGATAATGGGGAGACAGCGCTGTGTGTCTTCTTTCATTTTGCCAGTAAGAGAAGAAATGAGAGTTAAGACACTCGGGAGACACATTCTTCAAGTAGACAGATCGCTTCTACAAATATACCCAGTCCCCTGTGGAGGAGCACATTCCTCCGAGAAGATGCCTCTCTAAAGATATTCAGTCGAATTTACCAGAACATCAGAGGGAAAAGGGGAGAGGGGGGAGCAATAACCACCCTCATAAACCTGTCTTTAGTTTGGAGAATTGACTAGAATAAACCCACACACTGCCTCAGAAGCAACAGGCGGCGTTCATCTTTGCAGAGTCTTGGGATCTCTCTCAGCATGGGCAGCCTACTTAGCGATATAACACATTCCTCCGAACCCTTGAGAATGATTATAATTAGAGTCTATTGTATGTGAGTCATTGAGAAAGTGGGTAATTTATTTGCAAGAGGGATGATATGCCAACCATCGGCCAGCAGTTCCTTTTCCTCCGTCCTCTTTTAAATAGAAGCGCTGATCATTGGCTTGTTAATGAAGCGACAATGAAAGCTGGTGCATTTTGTTGGTTTTTTTGTTTGTTTTTTTTTGTTTTTTTTTGGGGGGGGGGCGGGGGGTAAAAAAGCTGCTGTTAAGGACAAAACACCACCAATTTTCTCATTTTCCACTCGCCACTCTGTAAAGTGAAGTCTATGATCTGTCGGAGTAGGCCTGTAATTATCATCCATTTCAACAAGAGTTTAAAAACTTGGCAATCAGCAGCGCATAATATGAAACATTACAACCATGGATTACACAGTGTTATTCTAAGATAAATGCAGTTTTCACAAAATTTTGATAATCACTCTTATTCACGGCGGAGGGCCTCTGCAATCAGATGCTGCTTGTGTTATTGGCTGAAGTAATCAAACCCGCTCGCAGTGTGATCCGCAGAGTCAGGTCTGGAGGATGACAAACACGGCGCAGGTGCTCGCTGCGGTGGACGAGGGAAGTGAAGCAGAAACTACTGAAGTGGACCGGATAGGTATTCTGAGTTCAGGTGACACGCAGAAAGCGGGATGTTGGAAGCATTTGTGAAACACACAGCGTCACAGACGAACCAGTCGGCAGCTCTTACTGTACTTGAGGGAAATCCGATCTGTCCATGAACGCAGCATAAAGCTGACTGATGTGTTTACAGCCCCCCCCCCACGCGCACATCGGATGCACCAGTCTTGTTTATGAAGTGTCTGTCGGCGATGACAGTTTACATTTATCCCAGCGGACACGTTTTTACCGACACCAAACACACAATTCAAGCAGGACTGAGGCCGATTAAAGCAAAGAATATTCTACTGTTTCCTCTTCAGGATGAGGGAATCTGATATGGAGAGACTGTCCTGCTGTAAAAGACGAGCCCACAGGTCACCTGTTCAGCGGCTTATGACCCATAGTGTTGTTGCTTTTGGCGACCTCTGGTGGCCGCAGTAATTACGACAGGGGCAAAGGAGGAAGTCCACAGACGTGGTAAATAGACCGATTAACTCTGTGTTCGAGTTCACGTGCGAAACCAGCAGTTCATGTCGTCTCTTTCGTCCATTACAGTTCGACAACCCTAACCACATTGTTGTTGTTGTTGTTGTTGTTACTACTGTAACCATGACAACGAGGTTCGCCAAAATCCGAGGGAAGTAGTACTTATTTCACCCCAAATCAGGATTCTTCTCCTAAACCTAACCAAGCCGTGACCGTTACTACTGTAACCACGGCGACGAAGGTCTGCTATGCCACTGTCACTGCACTCCTCGTGTTCATTAATGCAACCATGACAACCGAGGTGCGGCACGCCTGCTGCCGTAGGGGGAACATTTCAGGTCGTATCAGCGGGTTGCAACAAACGAGCCACACGGTCGAATGCTCGGAGGTTTATACACAAGTCTTAGAGCTAATACCAAAAGCATGTTTTTTTACACCTTACTTCGGGAAATCTAATATATTTCAACAAAAGTACAAGAACTTAAACTCAATAAAATATAAAATCATCATTTTGAGTCAGGAGAGACAAGTAAACAAGATAACACATCTGACTGAATATTTGATGCCGTCTTTTTCAGAAGTTGACCGTTTTCGATAATTAGCGCTTCAGACACATTTGGCTTGGAACCACTGAAGCACCGAAGGTTCAATACACAGCCTCACTGTCCAATGATACCCCAAGATAAGGTTGGTGTTAGGTTCCCGTGGCCGCTTCCATTTTGGATCCAGTTCCTGTGCTCTGATCTTAACAAATCTCTCCCATCGGAACATTTCATTCCTCCCTGCTCCTCCATCATTCGCTAAAGGCAGCGCGGGACAAACATTTCGCCCTGACTGTCACTTTCACCGGTTGAAATGAAAAAACATCAGTGTTCGCTTCTGTCTGTCGTGATCTTGCTCCCGCTGTCTGCCACTTTGACAGGATCGGTTTGAGTGTGAAAAGAAACACAACTCTTATAACATCCAATAAAGTGGACTGTGCATTTGTCGTCCAACAGAGTCACCACGACTCTTCTTCTCGGGGGGGGGGGGGGTTGATCTCGTTACACGATCCTGTTTATTTCAGGAGAATCTCCAAGTTTCACGTGTATAAAAGTAAAAGCAAGTAGCTCATGAAAAAATAAGGTGTAAAAGAAAAGTTCAGTTGTTTCAGTGTCACATTCAATCAGCATCTCACATCTAACGCTGTGTCATGCTGTTGTTACATGTTGTCAAACTTCATTAGGCTGCCATTAAAAAGAAGTCTTTCTATCTTCTGAGGCAACAAAAGGTGAAACGAGATCTTTGAGTTTTAGTTACTTTTATCTTCCAGGCAAATGAGAAAACCTGAATCTAATTAGGAGGAAGTGTAAAGTTATTCCAACATCAGGTTTGACACTGGATTTGGAAATAAATGCTTTAATAATGACAGTGCGCCTCATGTGCAGCGGTACCTGTCTGATATCACTACGTCAGCCTCACACAGTTGTTGCTCTGCTCTGCGGCCACTGAGCCTGCAGGTGAGAGACCAGGTGAGAGACCAGGTCCACGGATGCGAACGTCCTTCACGTTCGCCCCAAGGTCGCGCCGCACAGGCCTGCAAAACTCTCCACGCCGAGACACAGTCCTTGAGTTCCTTCCATTCATCATCTGTAACCCCCCCGGAGCAGGCCAGCAGACAGGCCCATTCAGCCGTCCCCCCCCCCCCCCACACACACACACACACACCACCACCATGACTGAAACAGCCCCCATAGCTGCATCAGGGCTACGTTTAAGACACACTCGTGCTGCTTGGAGGGCGCCAGAAGATGCCCCAGAAAAAACTCGCTCAGCTCATCCCCGAGTCGAAAGAGGAATCGTTAACTGAACTAACTGAACTCTAACTTGCTGTATAGACAGACACAGTTACAGCACGCACACACACACACACACGCACGCACGCACACACACACACACACACACACAGAGCTGCTCCCTGTCTCCTGCACCTGCTTTACAAAAAATGAAGTGTCTCCCTTGGGTGTTTCGAAGCAGAGACAGCAGAGGGCCAGGAGAATAAATAGATTGCTCTTTCTCTCTATCTCTCTCTATATATATATATATAGATAAATATATATAAAGATGGATATGTAGATAGACAGACAGCTATATAAATAATGTAGTCCTAGTTTTAAAGTATCTGTGACTTGACTGCATCAGCTCACTAAAGAAGACAAAGGATGATTCCTGGACTATCTTGACAAACGAGCGGCTCCAACCAGAACGTAATGGTCTCTAAAACGAGCCTCGTGTTGCAGCGCACATTAATGAGAAGCCTCCCTTCAGTGCTGGTTCTCTGTGTGCATATGTGTGTGTGCTAGTCCCACAGACGGAGCTCCGCCACAGGGACCATGCAGCTGCAGACAGTGCCTCTGCTGTGTCCAAACAGTGGACAACAGGCTCTCTATCCTTCACATAGCGACTAAGTAGCTGTCTCATCTTCCTCATTTCCTCCTCTCCTAATCGCCTTCTCTTCTTCAGCCTTCCTCCAGTCTGCAGCTGAAGACTGATATTTTTAACTGAGGCATTACAAAGTTTCCGCTTCTGTTATTTCTTCCTCCATCTTGCTCTGTGACTCTTTGTTCCTTCAGCTCATTCTGCTTCCTTTTTTTTCTGCAGCAATCTCTCCCTGTCCATCCCCCCGTCTCAGTCTCCTGTAGACTCTGATAATGAGAGTATACGGTTTTGCTTCCCTGCTCTCGCTTTCTCTGCAAGTAGCATGCTGCTTTGCTGTTGCGATAGGAGTTTAAATCCTCCAGCGTGGCCCGCCGGCACCGCTGCAGCTACCCACTGGGCCGGAATAAATCCAGGAGCCTCCAGTCTCGCCTCTGAATGGGCCCACGCCTCTGAAACCAAGCCCAGAACAAAACCCCGCCCGCATCAATCCAGCAGCAATGAACCCAAAAGGCCTTCCTCTGGGAGGTTTAGCTTCTCTCCCTCCCTTGCCTGCGTTGCCTTCACAAAGGATGATTTCAGCTGCCTAATCAACTAGAAAAAAAACTTGTGCCCTCCTCCCAGTTCCTGCTACAACCACTTCCCCTCCTCCTCCTCCTCCACCACACGAATTTCACATGCCAGTGATTTTGTTTTTCATAACATGAAGGGAGAGGGCGATTGCTCCGAACAACATTTTCTTGCAAGCATATTTGAAATGTCAACATCATTAAGACCGACTGTCAAATTTAGTGACAGTGAAAGGGCCCCTGCCTACCTAATCATTACAACCTCACGCCAAGTCTTTAAAAAATACGAGGAAATAGTTGTTTTTCTGTCAAAGCTCCACTGGCTTACATCCCCACCTGCATCCTCAAGGGCTCAAACACCTGTGGTAATGATCTCAGTGACAGAGTAAGGCAATTACTGGACATTTTTATTCATGCCCCCGGCTAGGTCAAATCTCCCACACCCACACCCACACACACACACACACACACACTTTACTTTTCTGCCTTCCCCCCGTCAGCAGACGCCTAGTCAGTGGAGTTTGGACAGAGCAAACAGCCCCTGCTGCCCTCTGGCAAACCCTGCCGTCAAAATCCCCCACAAGCCCCCGGGGCCTCGTGTTGCACCAGCAAAAAGTTATAGGTCAGTCCTGACTCAGGTCTCTCCTCGGAGCCTGGGCTTCATACCTCAGGTTCAAAGCTGAGGGAGCGGCGGTGGGAGTTCACACAGCAAGCCCTTCATTTTAAAAAGGTCCAATATTTTACACTTCTCCTGTGTTTTATTTGAAATGTTGATCCGTAAGAAGAAGTCAGAAGAAGTTGCAGTAGTAGAGATCAAAGTGGCAGACACAGAAGCAGCAGAAATAATATATAGCAGCAGCATTATTAGCATCAGCTGTGGTAGTAGCACTTGTGGAATCAGTAAAGAACAACATGGTATCTGACATGCAGAGACTGTCCTCCCCATAGAAATAAAAAACCGTTTGTGCAAGCAGCTTATTACTACCTGTAGTTAAGCTTTATTGTTGAGCAACATCTAGCAGAATCAGACGGTGTCGGTCTCATCCCAAAACATCTTGTTTACTTTGAAGCGACAAAGCCTTTTTAGTGGCTGTAGTAATTATAATAAGAGCAAAGGAGGAAGGAGGTGACGCCATTATGTAACGACAAAAGGTGAGGAGAAAGGACGGGTGGAGATATTGTTTGGATCACTGCTCGTTTCCCACCAACTGTCAAACGTTATTTCTTTGTGTGAATGTCCTCCAGGTTGGAGGACTTGTTGGACATGCGCTACCCCAGTGGTCCCCAACCCCCTGGGCTCTCTACTGGGCCGCTTTGCTTTCTTTCTTTCTTTCTTTCTTTCTTTCTTTAAATCGGTAAAATACAACAGTAGCTTGATAATAAGCTATTCAGGGCCGCCGCAATTAGTCGCCAGAAGGCCAATAAGAACTTTATCAAACCACCTATCAACAGGCAGCAAAGGGAAAAGAGATATTTTCATCTTATTTGTCTGCTGTCTCCCAGAGTGAATTGTTACGGCGTTGAAATAATTCAATAACTACAAGGCCAAAACAATTTGCTATTAGCTTAACCCCCCCCCAACAAAAAAAAGGTTGGGGGCCGCTACGCTGAGCCATCAGGTAATCAATCTTAATTGATGATCAAAACATGAATGTGAATGTGAATGTGCACTACAGAAGTCAGATGGCATGAACACAGCCAGTGTGTGTTGGTCTTCAGTAGCAGTACACTGTGCAACTCTGTTAGCAGTAGTATTATTTGCTTTAGTACTAACAGTAGTGGTAGCAGTAGTATTCGTATAGTATAGTAGAAGTAGCATAGACTAAGCATTGGTAGTAATAGGTGCAGCAGCAGCACTAGTAACAGAAGCAGTGGCATTAACCATTAGTACTGTGGTAGTTATAGTAGGATTAGCAACAAGCATCAGCAGCAGGAGCAGCATTAGTAAACTACCTAGCAGCATTAGCATCAGAAGCAGCAGCTTTAGTAAACTACCTAGCAACATAAGCATCAGATGCAGCAGCATTAGTACAAAGCAGGACAGGGATTAGTGGTAGTGTTAGTGGTAGTTGTTATAATGGTAGTTTTAATTTAATTAGAATAGTAGCCGTGTTAGCCATTACATTAGTACTTTGTAGCATCAGCACAATTAGAAGTACAAGTAGTACTTGAGCATTAGCATTAGCACTAACAGTATTAGTAGAGTTATTATTAGCTGTAGCACCTGTACAGCATTACAAGTGCTACAGTTACCCGTACCTAAGCATGAGTGTCTGTTCTCACATGGCTGCGAGCTAAGTTTCGCCACAGGGCAGTCTTACATCTGTGCTGCAGTAGAGGTGAGCGATCCAAGCCTAATTAAGCACAAACAAATCTAGTTAATTAAGCAGGACAGTGCTTAAGTGAGGATTTACTTGTAAACCATCCCCCGCAAAAAAAAAAAAAAAAAAAAAAAAAAAAAAAAGCCAAAGGATAACACAAACCTGTCGGCCTTCGCTCACAATTGGTGGCCGACGTTTCCGGTAACTGTGCCCAGCCGCACTACACCTTCTATCAGTGATTCTACTTCTGCTCTCACTTCTTTGCCTCTACAGATTGACCCCGCCGTGTACCGTAATCCCACCGCAGCAGATTCTTAATTAAACATGGACAACACACGGGGTCAAAGACGTCGTCCATGCGGCAAGGACACGGAGGCAAAGGGAGACTGTATATATCTGTGTCAGACTGTGCAACAGCTCTCGTTAACTCAACCGCTCTTCTTTTTCTTTGAAGACGGACTAAGGAAAAAAGAAAAGAAAGAAAAAAAAAAAAAGAGCTGTCACTTTTGACAGCATTCCTAATCTGCGCCCCCTATTAATTGCTCCACCCTCCCTAAATGCATTCATGCGTACACAGAGTGAGGACAAGGCACGCACACGCACACACACACACACACACACAAACTGTTCAAGTCAACTGTTACTGTCCTTGGCTACAGCCTCTAAAATGAAGATGTGACCGACTCTATTAGCATAAAGTACGAACTGCAGTAAAACACTTTCAGGAAAGTACAAACCCCCCCCCCCCCACAACCACCCCCACCACACCTTCCTGTCTCCTTCTCTCTCTATGATTGGCAGGTTTAATTAACAACAGGTCTTCCAGCCTGGCAGAAAGTGGGTGACAGTGTTGGCGAGTCGTAGGGGGATGGGAGCAAAGGAGGAGGTGGTGGTGGTGGTGGTGGTGGTGGGGGGGGCATGAAGTGGAGATATGAAAACAATACATAGCCTACTTTTTGTGTGCATATAATTAGAGATGTCAGGGACTCAGAAGCGTGTGGGCGTGGCTGCACAGACTCAGGCAGAGAAGCAATTCATGTGCAAACCGTCCCTCAGGAGTGACAATGACAAACATGTCATACATTGTTCTACATATGCATTCCTCTCCTCTGCTAACCCACATCAGGGCGCTGTACCACCCCCCACTCCCACCCCACCCTCTGCTCTTTAGCAGCAGCTAGGCGACAGACGAATAAAAGTTACCTAGTTGTGATGATATGAATAGAAGCAGCAAAGAATCAGGACGTCAAGTCGCAAATTAGCATCAGTAAAAGTGAAGACTGACCTTCTGGCAGCTGACTCAGGAAACTGTACTGACTCTAACTTTAAGTATTTTCCTGCCCCCACCCCCTCCCCTTCCAAAGGCTTGATACTTGGTCCCAGTCTCCTCCACATTTTTATGTTCCCTTCAGGCCACATTATCCATAAGTACAATATTTCTCTTACACTTACAACACTCAGCTTTACCTACCCTCTTATGGCCCAATAAATACCATAACATAACAGACCGGAGGAACTGCCTGCAGGACAAATCTGTGGGTGACTCAGAACTCAAACTCCATGAGAATAATTTAGAAGTTATATTAACTCATGCTACATGGCACTTGTAGCAAACCTATATATTTATATATATATATTTATATATGAGTGTCTTCTGTAGGAAAAAAAAACAGCACATAAAACAAATAATTAATTTCAGAAGCAGTAAAACCCACCATTACTTAATTGAGTGCAGATAGCGGGTTCACTGCTGCAGTCTAATATTAGCTAATGTGAGCTAACTTTAATTCAATGCGTCAGGGTGACTGATGTTTATTGAGTCAGTTCATCGACTAATGAAATCTTGTCTTCTTGAATTTTATATCTTGATACAGTCCAGCCCGAATATCGTTATAAAAGATATTATTGTAGAATTATTATCGTCGTTTTCTTTTTAAATAATACGTGATTTTATTTTGTATTTTGTGTTTCAGGTGTATTTTGTGTTTTTTTTTACATATATATTATTGTACATTATGTTTCAGGTATAAGTGATTGGAACTAAACAGTAGTTTTATTTGTCACATGCCGAGGTACAATCTACAGTAAGCAATGAAATGAGGGTTGGACTCAGCAGGGAAGACTTTATCTTTTTTATTTATATTTATTTTATTGATATTATGAAAGATGTTGAATCGCGATATTAACAAACAAGTTTCAAAATGAAAAAATTTGGGACTTGCCTCTATTACATAACTAATGCTTTCAGCCCTGAACTTGAAAGTGGTTTTACTTATTACTGAACTGTTGCTGATTTTTATGTGTAACTGCGTGATTCCAGAGCCAGAGCTCCTCCGGTGGCGGAGGATTTTCTTCAGCGTCATGATCCATTAACAGCAGCGAGGAGCGTCTACGAGGAAACAAAGACTCAATAATAAACAAATAAATAATCCGACCAGTGCAGCCGTTTGATGGCAGGCTTTCTGCTGCTCTCATCACTTTTCTAGGTCAGTATACAGGAGTCTGTGTTCAAACCAACTCACAAACAACATATGTCAACTGCCGCCATATGCAAGGGCAAACAAAGTAGATCTGTTTTTTAATGTCTACTCGGGTCATCTCTGCGTCATCCCTCCGGCGTCTGGGCCAGCCTCATCATCCTCTCGTGCCCTATTATTACTGTGTATGGGCTTGGTGACCCGGGCCACGGCGCCATCTGCTCAGACTCCATTGATGCTGAGATTAGGGGTGTAGGCCAGGAGGGCACAGGGACACACATGTTTCGGCAGGCCGATCTGGAGACGCCTCCCCCGAGTCGCTTTCACCTCGGGCCGGCCTGCTAGATCAGACGGCGGAGGGAAGATGAAAGGTGATGCGCACAGTTGCAGTGCAGACAGAAAGCCGCCCACCAGCTGATTTCCATGCTGTTTTCCTACAGCTCCCACCGATTTAATCAATAATCCCCGTACCCCCCTCTTGTACTCCACGCACTCCTCTCTTCTCCCACTTCCTTCACTTTACTCTCTGCCTCTTTTTTTTTCCCTCCACCTCCATCTGTGATGCTGCACCTACACTTGCAAGTCTTGCTTACTGAATCAATGATTTAAGACCTCCTGCAACAGCCAGCTTATAAAAAGCCCAACATCGTACAACCGGCAGCGGCAGCAACACGTCTCAGAAAAACAGAACGAGGACTTCATGTGATTCCAATCATCCGCGGCGGCCGGGCCGACGTGTTTCCTATGCGAACGCAAAGATGCCGCGGCTCGCTCATTCCCATGCAGGGCGCGATCTGTCGGCTCGTTGCTCGAGAAATGTAAATCCCTTTACGTTTATCTGTCTGAGTTCAAGGGCCACGGGGCCACAACCCCCTGTACACTCGCTACCGATGCAGACGGCGTTCGGAAGGCAAACACAGCATATGCTGGCCCAGGTGCTACTGCTTCTGATAACTGCCAAAATGCCGCCATTGTCTGAATCATTGCCAAGGTGCCCCCCCCCCCATCCCACCCCTCCCCTCCCCCACCCCTTTAACATAGGAGTCAGAGGGAAGGTGGGGAAGAAAGCAGAGACAGAACTAGCAAAAAAATGTGCATGCCAACTCATTTCTAAAAGAGGCAGAAGAAGGACAGATGGGCTGGGAGGCGAAGACGGGCCAAGATGGAGATGCAAGGCAATGACGCTGCCAGGGTTAATGGTTCGATTCCCAGCAGGAAACACCAACACTAGGAGTGTTTATTAATTTCACTTTGAAACCTATTTATCCAGGAAGAAAAAAAAACAAAAACAAAAAGTCCACTTCCTTCACACGTCCTGCTGCAAATTGACACAGTTCCTCCCAATGACAGGGGGAGCTGCTTGGTGTAAAGCTGTCAGAATGATTCAACCAAAGTGCTTGTTAGATGGCTGTGCAGCGCCTGAACACACCCCCCCCCCCCCCCACACACACACACACACACACACACACTTTTCAGACATCAGAATTGGAGGCTGACAATTTCTGTAACTTTCCAAAACCAACAATCTGACAAGCGCACACACTTTTCTCGTAGGTGGGTGGAGGTGAGGAAAGAACGCAGGATTTAAACTTCTCTCTCAAGCTCTCCTTTTCTTTTCTTTTTTTTTTTTACTCTTTATATACAACTGCTGCTCAGCACTGATCCATTCTGCTGGACCGGATCAGTGGCCCTGATACTGATCTTAGCAGATCAGGTGTCGGCCAGGACACGACCAGTCCACAGTTTCTTTGTAAGGTCCTTAAAACTTGAGTGTTTTCTCTGGCAACTTTTCAGTGCTACACAAAACTCTGGTGTCATGTTCCCTAACATTAAAACTAACATTAAAAAGGAATACAGATCTTAACTGTGGGTTAAAGAGAGCGCCGATGACAGATCAGTATTCCTGTCTGAATCGGTATGAGGAGGGGAAAGGTCGGATCGGAGCGACCCTATCAACACTTGAGTGAATATCGCCTCTTGCCCCTGATGAGACCGTGTGCTTGGACAACACGCCAAGCCATCAGCTGCTGCACGGGGGAGGTCGAGGTGGAGGGTTACGTGCTCAAAACGACATCTAGAGTAGAGCTGCATCTCATCCACTGTCAGATCGTCCTACTGCTGGGTTACGTTCCCCTTTACATTAGTTTTGCTCGCCACTCTCTCTCTCTCTCTCTCTCTCGTTCTCACTTGGACGCCCGAGTGATGACAGAAGGATGGTAAAATAAACATTTTATAAGTTTCTTGCCGGAGGTGCGTGGTGGAGATCGTCTCTGAAGAGCAGCAGATCTAAGGAAGGGAACTAAGTGACGGGTTCTGCGTTATCGATCTCCTCCGGTCTGTTTAATCACAGCTCATCACCTACACACGACAAACAGCGCTTCCTCGACGGTCAGCTAGTCTGAGGGTGTTTTGGTGTTACATGCGGGGGAAGTCGATGTGAAAGTGTGGCATGAATTTAATATTAATTCAATACTACAAATAATAATCAAACAAACAAATATCGTCTTGACACTGGTAAAGGAATAAACTCCCGCCGATCGCCGTCCATCGGCACAACCCTAATCTGGAGCAGCTACAGATGGAGGGGGGAGAGTAACACTCATCACCTTCCCCCGGCCTGCACTTCATATAGATCATTACAAAGTGCGAATCTCTGGGACAAAAAATACAACACTGAGCCACAAAAAAAAAAAAAAAAAAAAAAACTGGCACCGATTCAAACTCACTTC
The DNA here is from genome assembly GCF_002260705.1 of Seriola dumerili. Lineage (NCBI taxonomy): Eukaryota > Metazoa > Chordata > Actinopteri > Carangiformes > Carangidae > Seriola > Seriola dumerili. The sequence continues at coordinate 2,302,192 of NW_019174528.1, read as the reverse complement.
CTGAAGGAGGAAGTGAAGAAGGTGGTGATGAAGATGTCCCGCAGCGAGAGCAGACACACAGGTGTTGCTGCTCATGCTGCATAACCTCCCCTGCTGCGCACGGGAGGGTCACGGCTAACCTTGACAGGGGTGAACAGCCACTGCTGCAGTGCCCTTGTTCATGCCATTGAGGGACATGTCATTTTATTTATTTAATAATTTGACTTTATTTTTTCTTTTTTTTCCTTTCAAGTTTCCCTTCAACTTTTAATATCTCTCGTGTGCCACAGGGAACCTTGGAGGCCCACAGGTTTGATAACTTTAAACGTCGACTTTTTAAAGCGTAATATCTACAGCTACCCTGGGACCTTCACACCCCGGGTCTCGCTCCATATCAGTGATTTTCTTTCCCCCTTTCTTTTTTTTTTTTTTTTTTTTTTTGTATCGAGTGAGTTTGTAGTTTGGCAGTTAATCTAACTTGAGTTTATCAGCACTGTGGTCTTCCACATTAATGACACGGGGGACTAAACATGTGAGCCTGAGAGGGAAAACTCTGGGAGATAAAGAGTCGGAGGAGGAAGGAGCGCATGTGAAAAGAAATAGCTTTTGATATCATGCGGTTATTTTCCCCCCAGAAGCTGCAGAGAGGAAAAGAAGCGAGAGGAAAGCTATTCCTGCAGTTTGGCCCCAGATGTCATCTCAATCTAAAGTGACACTTGCTGACAGCACCGCCACAAAAAATCATCCCGCGGCTGAACTCTGACCCCGCCTGCTGAATCTGCTGTTCGGTTGTCTCACGCTGCAGCGATAACCAAGCAACAGTTTCCTCTCTCCGCTGCCTGCGTCACGACTCGCCTCGACCTGTCATCGGCTGTGACAGGTCCGACCACAGGTTTTCACGGCCCCGGGAATAGGTTGGACAATTGGTTCAGCCGCGCAGCGTAAACACGTCGTCGTCCCGGCAGCAGGAGCGATAGAGGAATATTCATAAAGATTATTCATGGCTGGCTGTCAGCGGCGGTGACAAATCTGGGACGTAATGGCAGCAGCAGCCGAATCTGACGGAGAGCGGCGCTGGACTAAACGGGCAGGCGGCCATCACCGCAGAAACAGTCACGCTCCCGCGTATCTCGTCTCTGTGTCCAACTCACCCTTTAACGCAAGCGCACGGTCGCAGCTGAACCGACCGACTCCGCATCATCAGTCCCACCTGCCGTTCCCTACGAGCCGCTCAAGTCCGAGTGCTGAGAGCAATGATTTCAATACCGCAGGGTAAACCACCCTTGAAAGGGAAAAGGCCTCCTTCACACACTGTTATCTATCATCAGTCTGTGATGTTGAATGCTTTCAACACAACCATTTCTTTTCCCCTCAATCTGCTTTGTCTGCTCCTTCTAATTAGGGATAAGTACCATTGAATTTTAGTGCCAACTTTCTTTAAATGTCTAAACACGAGCAGCTGTGCGAGAACTTTTCCTAAATAAAAAACAAATTGACAGAAGAAAAAGCACATATCTAATCAGGTATTCGAAGACAACTTTCAGTAGCTGACGGTTCTTGATTCTCACTGACAGGCACAATATTTGGTCAGCACCAAAAATGGTACTCAAAGTTAAATACCCAGCTCTACTTCTAAATTGGTTCCTTCATTTCCAAATCTGATCTGTGATCCAACACTACAGGCCGCAGACTAGCGGCGAACAGGAAGTCAGTGGCTCTCCAACGACCCCTAAATGAGCTTTTAGATGTTGTATTACAGAACGCGAGACCAAAACAGTCACATTATGTCACCGTGTTACTCAGTGAAAAATAAATTATTCCCCCTTTTTTTTACTGGGGACCCCCACGAACCTCTTCAAGGACCCCTGGGGGTCCCCGGATCCCACTTTGACAACGACTGCAGCAGGTACATACCACATGTAATAGTATATTGTTTTTGGAAATGAAATCAATGCAAAATGCATCGTTTTGTACTGATGGTAAATGGTACAAGATGCGTCGATGTGCATCAGTTAAATGGTTAAAGTCATTTTTCAAATAAAAAAAGGCAAAAATTCAGCTTTTCTTTGTCTTAGGTGTCATTTCTATTCTCCGACAGTTCAGACCAAACGATTAATGAAGAAAACAATGAGCAGAATAATTAAGTAAGAATGAAAATAATAACTAGTTTAAAGCACAGATATTCCTGATATTGAAACCGCTGATCGTATCATTTTTTTGAACAGGAAATAGTTCCTCTGGGTTGATTTCTGTAAACAGCAGAGACCTACACTTATTATTATTCTTCCCATTAAAAAAAAAAAGAGAAACTAATACAGTTTTATGTTAATATCAACATCTAAGCTGGAATTTGGAACGCATCCCATCTCTCTGCAGTTTATCTAAATGAGTTACAATGATATTTGAAATCCCTGAAACTAATGAAAAACAAGAAAAAACAAAAAGTGCACACTTCTCATAAGGCATATATCACAAGAACATGCCTTTATTCTATTATTCTTTATTTTGTCGGGTGGTTTATTTATTTAACTTTGTCTTAAATTTGATGTTATACTTATATCGTGTTTCTGCATGTTTGTACTTTCTACTGTTTTGAGGTTGAGATCTCAGACTCTCACTTGTTTTTATCTTTCCTGCACGACCATGTGCAGTTTGTTCGCAGCTTCGAGCAGCACCTCTTCCTTCTCTGTGCCGTCCACTGCGGCACAAGTGTTCTTAACTGACTAAATCAGGCAGGTTTTGTATACATCCTGATTTGTATGAGGATATACAACAAAAAGGCCCAGGGGAATGCGAGGCACATCTCCACCAGCTGTTACCCAACACTGTTCAAGTGTTTCAAGGTTCATTCCTTCAGACTTGACAAGAGACGTGCTCCTGCCTGGCCTGATGATGTTTCCTTTCTTGAGGCTGTTTGAGGAATTAAGAGACACTTTGGTGACGTGAAATTTAGTCAAGTCGAGCATCATTCCTCACACTCTCAATGCTCTGCGGACAATTTCAGACATGATCTCCGGCAGACAGTGAGCTCTTAAGCTGAAGGAGAGAGAGAGAGAGAGAGAGAGAGAGAGAGGCGGGAGGAGTGCACAGAAGAAGAGCTGATGTCCTGAGTTTGTTCTGCAGTTGAAAAGTCTGCTTTTGTTTCGGCAGGGCAGGTCTCTGAGACTCTATAATCATACAATGAGCAGTAGACACCGCACACCTGCATACCTGCAACAGACAGCACAATCCCAGCATCCAAATTCCACCAGCAGCCGATTCTCAATCAGCCGAAGCGTTCGCGGCACGTGATTTATCCGCCTCAGCTATTTCACTGATCTCATGAATTCTTTCATCCAGCAGATCATTATATAGCTTGTTGAAATAAAACTGAGCTGTATAAGCAGTGAAATGAGTCAGAGGGAGAAGTTCAAACCCCAGCAGTTCTGAAGTGAATACCAAGACAGGTACTCTGCAACACACAAGGACGTTTAAAAGCTGAGCAAATTAATTTTATTGTCTAAACCTTGTTTAGTGATCAGCTTGACAGGCAGCGCCAGGCTGGCACTCCTCCATCTGTTCAATAACGATTTGTTGTCGATGGGGGGAAAAAAAACAACACATTTCCAACACCTGGAGAGGCGATAACGGTCCCGGTTCCCTCCACAAAGACGCCTCGTGGGTCCAGGCCAAGGCGCTCTGGCAGCGCTGTCAGCTCCATTATCAACGCATGGCGGTGACAGGCACGTGGGTGCAGCAGCAACAGCAGCAGCAGCAGCAGCAGCAGCACTGGTGGATTAATGTCATAAACATATTGCAGGAGGCGATAATGGTCGAGGAGGGTCTGACTGCTGCCACCGTGAGTGACCAACACAGACCCAGACACGGACCCCGCTGAACAATTACCTGAGTAATTAGTAATTAGGAAAATAAAATGTGACAAATGTTTATTAATCGCATTCAAGCAAGGAAATTATTGTTCCAACTTGGAAGTGTTCAGAGAGTTAGCCCCAGCGGTAGCCTTGTAGTCACATCATTTAATAAGGGCATCACATTATAAGGCGCTAATGGCAAGTTTTCTCTGCCACCGAACGTGGTTTTCTTGCCAAGAGCAAGGTGGTGATGGATTGCCAAGTGCTTCAGCCATCATTGTGTTTACAAGACAAGAGGTTATAATATGAGCAGTGCTACTACTTCAGGGCAGATTGGACGCTAAAGTGACTCGCTATCGGAAAGTGACGAGAGGGGATGGACCATAGCTTTTTAGCATGCTCACTTCAAATAGAGAAAGCTCATGGTGAGTAAAGGAATGAAGTTTGATGCTGAACTCGCAATGTTTCTTTAAGACTGCTAACATTGGCGATGTAGCAATAGCAAAAACTTACATAGCTTACTAGCATTAGAAAAGCTAAATTGTAAGTTGAACACGCCCTCGTTGTGTTTAAAAGACAAGAGTTTATAATAAGTTCTCTGATCGGAGGCTACAGTGAGTCGCTATCGGAAAGTGATGAGACGGGCCGGGCTAGCTGGTTAGCATGCTAACTCCTTTAATTAGCCTGAATTATCTTCTTCTGTGGTGACAAACTGTGTATAGCTGCTTTTTAAATGAGGTAAATTGAAATATATTAATGTGAATATTGACAGCGGAGGTAAACATCACCACTGTTAGAAATTCAAGATATTTAAAATAACCTGGATTTACAGGTTGAGGCTGGCATGAACGTTTTATTCCAACTTGTTTGTTGCTGGTAATTACAGTTTTAACTAAAGGGGCCCCCGTGCCGAGCTAGCACAGCTCCACTGAACACACACAGACATAACTGATGTAACCCTCCGCTGGTACAACAGCGAGCGAGAAGACCCTTAAAATGTCAAAGTGATGCTGCATCACCGGGATTAGTAACTGGAAAGAAATTACTACATCTCGAATTATAATCCCTTCCAGCAGTTAAGGGGAAAAAAGCATTGACATCACTGTAACACATAATGCGTTACTGCCCAGCACTGTTGACAACTGATGACTACTTAAACAGACTAGATGTAAAGACAGATGGAGCAGAAGGAGCTGGAGCTCAGCCTAGACAGATACAATAAAGTCTGTTGGAGGCGACATCGCATTTCACCAGCTCCACTCCCAAGGAGAAAATTGACTTCAGTAGCACAACAGCTGCAGCCGTGACTCCTCCCTCAATGATAAGGGGAAAAATCATTTTTTAGATAAATAGAAGTAATCATGCCGCCGCCATATATATAAAGGCGCTGAAGTTCGCCAAGTCTCTCAGCTATTCACCGGCCCGAGAACTTCCAGAGGCCGCCGGAAGTCTTCCAGTTTGATGATTAGAAGTAAAAACTTTAATTCTGCCGAAAACACCTTTACGAGTTTGGCTTCGGCCGGACCTGCCAGAGTAAAACTCTCAGAGACGAGCGGAACGACTGGCAAATAAAAGCAGACGACATTAAAATGACTTCAAAAGCCATCAACATGGTGGAACACAGAGGGAGGAAAGGCCTTATCGACTTCCACCTCGGCCGCCCCGGTTTGCCGTCGCTGTCTGAGTCCGTCAGGCTGCTTCTGTCCACCCTTTTTGACGCTTGAGCATTTAATAGTCCATTTAAAGAGAAGACAAACAGGCCCGTGCAGACTTGTTTGTAAAATGCAATCAGCATCAGAAAGGTGAGGAGTGAAATGTGGGCTGTACTTTATCATTTCAAATTGGTCATTTTTATCCATTTCAAGCTTAATTGCATCCATTTTTCTTCAGCCAAACAGATAATTAAAGCTGGATTGTTTAGTCCGTTGCCTCTGAAATTCAGTCCCACGGCTCTGAAGGCTTGTAACTGTCTGGTAAACGATGTGAACTGTGTTATATTGATAGATTTCTGTGATTTTTCTTCTTTTATAAAACGGGTGTCGAAACAACCTTGTTCCTTTGCCATCTCATTATCATGAACTATAATTACAGAGTGTAGTCATTTTCTTGAACAGCATGTAGCCATTATGCAATTCGCCATTGTTCTATTAAAGAATCTTGTGTTATTTCCTGCAGAACAACCACATTTCATCATTGCTTTTTGTGTGAGCATATGCTCCCATTTTCTCCATTTACAGCCTCCACGTTTGCCCCAGGAGAGCTGTGTGTGTCGGGCTATTTTTCCTAGGATTAACAGTGAGCCGAATCCACACCACTACACACACCGAGGACCCTCTGTACATACTCCCAGCAGCCCATGAAAGCCCACCTTCCCGCGTCAGCGCCCATTTCAGAGTGGTCTTTTAAAGCTAACCTCCTTCCGAGGGTCGTGTCGTGTGATGGGGGGGTTGGGGGGTGGGGGGTTTGCTCACGTGGTTTCATTTCAGGATTAAATTACCTTCTTGCACTGACTCCTCGGAGCTGGGAGCACTTAAACAACATGCCCGGTTTCACCTCAGCAATCACACACTCTGTGGGTGAAAGTACGACGCTGAGGTAAGAGACCTCTAAATGCAGCCGCACACAGGCACTTCCCTTTGATACTGGAGCGTTTGCTCGAATTCAGAAGAAATGCAAAGTGAGGGTGGCACTGCATCCTCTCTGTCCCCCCCCCCCCCCCCCCCCACGTTCGAATTTAAAGCTGCATGACACAACTCGCAGGCAGCCCCAAAAGGCAGCAAAGAGGCAAATGTTTAAACTTCAACACCCTCAGATCCTGCCACATGACGTCAACAAACGGCAAGGCACAATCTTTGATGATTTTCACCTAGAGCTAGAGCTGTGTACACAACCTCAGAACCTTTAAAGTACAAACCAAAAATGTGTCTGAAGCATCGGAGTAGCAACAAGTTGTTGAAAGCCCGGTATGATTCTTCAGTGCGGCACCCACCGCTGACATTTGATGCACGTCAAAAACAAACACACCTATTGTTTTGAATGTAAACCTGCGGATCGGCAGCGTCCCGACATGCATCAGCACGGGTTGACTGCTCCCTCAGGGTGCACCGTGGTTCTATTTCCAAGCACCCACATGTGTCAACCCTTTCAAAAGCAGCATTTTGGGGGGGAGGAGTGCACTGGGGGGGCCGGAGGGGGGTGAGGGGGTGGGGGTGGTAACGTCTCCAGTTTGAGTCGGGCGGGATGTTTGTTTCGTAAAAAGCAGCATTTTATCAGATTTGCTCGACGAAGCTCAGCTACTGTACCTCGACTGCTTCCTCTGTCTTTACGATGTGATGTGTTCAGCATTGGCTGTGGGCAACTGACATGTGTCAAATGATGCAACCCTCTGCAACCCAGACAGTGTGTGCTGCACTTTGGCCTTGTTCATCTATTCTGTTATCACACATTTTCATCACATAACTTTCCAAATCAAGAAACTTTATTTCTTTTCTTTAACTTTATAGACCTCGGTTTATTTAGATGAGGTTCTTTATTTATAATGAAATGAAATGTCTTTTAGATTTAAAATAAATGTGAATTAAAAGAAGTTTAGATTCCTAAAAGGAGGGTTAAAAGTTTGGTATCTGTACCAAATTTGTGCCAATATAAAAAGACAAACAATACCCCCTGTTGGTCGGACAAAACAAGGCATTTTAAGGTTCTTTAGAGATTTTGATGGGCATTTTTCATTGTTTTCTGATATAAATGTACATGCATGATACATTTGGCATGTTACACACCAGATGACTAATTGATTAATCAATAAATTCACAGCTAATGAAATGACTAATTAGTTGCAGCCCTACTACTAGTGACAACACGATACGTTACACTGATGAATATAGAAATGTCTAAACAAAAGCAGAACATTGTGGAGGTCAAACGGTCTAAAACTAGCAATGATCATGAATAAGTTATCACCAATCTGATTAAACCAGTTGGTGCCAACTTTATTGATACTGCAACACATTTCAGTCGGTGCTACAATAACATTGAGGTCCAACACATGAGTAATTAGGACCAGTTTTGTCTTTGTCGATTCCTTCTGTGTGGAAATCATTTTCAACCAGTGTCCATTCTTGACAACAGCAATGATTTCCAATAAATAAAGTGGAGTAATGCCAGCTGATGATGAGACGGGCCTCTGTGTTGATCCGTGTCAGCTCCTGAGACAGGTGGCTTGTTGCACCAAGCCTTGCCTACAGGACCGATCTGATCCTGGAGAGCAGGGAGTGGCTCGGTGCACGACTGTTCAACAACTGCTTGTGGTGGCTGTGTAACTGACACCCGGGGTATTTATATCGGAGCTCACACGAGATGCAAAGCATTCCTGGAATAAACCAACTGGCACTTTTCCTTGAGACAAACTTGACAGGGTGTGACCAGAGGCATTTTTCTTTTTTTCTACTGAACCAATATTCCACAACATCCCTCAAAAGACGAGGTTCCGTGGCCTTTGGAAATCTTCAAAAAACCTGCTTCAGCCATTCAAACGTAAAACCTGCTGCAGGCGACGTGGAGAGGATTTGAACTCCTATCTCAGATAGACTCTGTGGATTTCAGGTGTTACAGCTTGAAGTCACAGCCCCCCCCCCCTTGAAGAAACACTTTTAAACTGTCTGTCAAACTTTGACTGATGGGCTACACACAGAGAATATTTGGATCAGCTGCCAGTGCTGTTATTTGGGGCACAACGCTTACATTACTAATTCATCTGCACTGTATTGCTTTGTAGCAGCAGCAGCAGCAGCAGCACTTCCTCTTCATTTCGCTCAACACCAAAGTTTTCCCTGCTGCAAACTGAAGCAGTCAACCCTGCTTCAGAAACACGACTGTGCAAAATGTTCCATCAATACTATTAACACGCGGGCAAGTTCGCACTCCGTTTCATTTACATCAGCAATAAAAAATAAAATCAAAAATCCAATGAGGGATGAGTTCATCACTGAGATGTGATGTTCACCTTCTGGAGGACGACACGGTGCAGCAGCAAGAGGCTGGAGTCATCTACTGAAGCCTGAACAATGACAACATGACAGTGAATGTCATGATGCCGAATGCACTTGACGGCGATAGAGAGCCACAGAGGGAGAATAGACGAGAGAGAGAGCATTCACTTTCAGTCCACTCTCATTTCCAAGCCTGTTTGTTAGTAACTCTGCACATCTGATCAGGGAGAGGAAACGTCCTGAGAAAAAATCTCACCAAGTAGCATCGAGTCGTGTAATGAAATGATGCCGTGATTACACTCCGGGAGTGTGGAGGCAATTCCGCAAATCTCCTGCCTCCCCTGGAACCGTTTCGCTGCATGCACGAAAAGGAGAAAGTTGGCACCGCTGCATGCAGCCAGACTCAAGAGTCAACTTTCTTTTTTAAGTTGGGCAAAGCACATAAAGAGCAGCACACGTTTAGACTGCAGGTATAATACGACTATAAAGCCAAAAAAAAACAACAACTTTAAAACATCAACTTTGTCTTGTGAGATTTTTTTTTTTTTTTTTTACAGGTGCGTAAATCCAAACTGCGACATATTTCTCTTTCCTTCTGTTTCTATTTACCTGTTGGTCCCTCCATACTGTCTGCGTAGATCCCGACGCTCAGCATCAGTAGCAATGCTGCCGGATACATGTTGGCAGAAGAAGTAAAGTCCAGCTCGTGTTGTCACAAGGAGAAAAATCCTAGAGGAAACTCCAGCAGCGGCAGCAGGAGCAGCAGCAGCGGCAGCGGCGGCAGCAGCAGGACTGGAGAGAAGTTGTGCGCTCAGCTCCATTCATCGCTGAATCCCCCTGCAGAAGCGCTGCCTGCTCCCTCCACAGCCCGCACAGGGAGCATCTGATCTCGAGCTAAACCGTTCAAAAAGAGCCCCCCCCCCCTCCTTATTCCTGTAACGGCTTCCTTACTTTTTTTTTTTTTTTTTTTTTTTTTGCACTGTCAAGCCAGCAGAGCGGCACGCAGGAATGCGGGTCTGCGGCGCCTCCATGTGGCCGGCAGGTGGATCTGACAGCCTCACGTCACACTTTTGCATTTGCATCTGCGGTTTTCTAGAGGCAAAATGGATCAGTGAATTATTAGATACACAACAGGTCACCACACTGTCACATTGCAGGGGACATTTTTCCTCCATGTTCCCTTTAAGTGCATTTTTGGCTTCCAAACACTAATTTCCGTTTGGCTGTTATTCTCCATTATTATGCAAAAAAAAAAACCCACCTGATTAAATTCTGACTCACCTCTGCTGAAGGTATTTAGTGAGCAACATCCTGCCAGAGGCGACAGAATCAGTGTCCATGCTGGATGGTGTTTTATTTTTTCCCTCAGTGTGATGAATGAGGAGCTGTTCTCTCTGACTGTCTGCAGTATTTAACATACTGGATGGGAATGTGATCAAAATCAGGCCGAGGTTTTCCCTGGACAGCTCGCAGGTTCAGGCTGCAGATGAAACGCCTGTAGCGAAGCTGGTCCTCGCTCCGGCTCCAGCAGCGCCGTTCTGCAGGCGACCCTGACCTCTGACCTCGCCAGTGGGGTTTAGTTTCTTAATTATTTAGCATATCTGTATTTCTGTTTGTTGTTAAGCGCTGGTTTCCGCTTTCATGTTCTCATGTTTAAGTTCATGTTATTGTCTTTTTGTTTATATGCACAAGCGTTAGCAGGACCGGACTAACCCGGCAGGGGATCCCTTGGACAAAAATGTGTACTGCCCCCCCCCCCCCCTTTTTTTTTTTCAAACAGCCAGGGTATAAACCCGGTTCAGGTCTGGGCCGTGTTTGGATGCCGACCGGGGGCTCAGGGCTCCACCTCTTGTTGCGGGCGGTCTGCCGAGCCGCTCCGGTTTCCCGCGGCTGTTCCTGAACGATATTCTGTCTCTTCTAACTTTCTCTGCGATCGATCAATCATGTTACAGTAAATCCAGCTGAAATCGCGGCTCAGTCTTTGTCTTTCATTTATGTGTCTATGTGATTCTGTCAGACGACGTCGTGGTTATAAAGTCAGGATTTGACCAGAGGCGTTTTGACCTAGTCTTATTTTTGTTTACTTTACTTTACTTTAAGTTTCTCTTTTATTTGTAAGACACTAAATTCTTTCCCCCTTTGAAGTTGGAAAAATACTTCAAATGAAACAATATGAGGAGGGAAAAAAAAAAGCTCCTTCGGATTAACTCATTAAATGGCCCCGGGGCAAAAATGTGCTGTGGGCCCCCTCCCCTCTTTTCTCTCTGTGAATTGTGTATATATTAATTAATTATACCATGTTAGCAGCAGATTAACTAAAATAAATATTTAATTTTTAACTTGAGGTTACCTGATGTTACAGGTGTTGCAGTGAGGCTGATAATGCGCTTCAGTGCATGCAGTACCAAACGTGTATGCGCACAAACAAATTTACCAAATTACCACAAATTGATCACAGAGAAAAACCTGGAACCTTCGGGGGACGAAGGCTGTTGCCAAATTTGTTTAGTTAGTAATCCATCTAAAAACTAACAAGAAAAAAAGAAACACTACAATGATGGCAGCAGTGTTGGCTCATGTAACATCTAGTTTGGATGCACAAGGATCCAAAAGCTGTTTCAACACTTTATTAGTATCAATCAGGGATAAGTGGATGAATGATTGGATGCTTTTTTTATTTTGTTTTTTTTTAGTGCATGAAATGAAAAATCCTACAGAGAAAATATGACACTAATCAGATGACAGCCATTAAACAAAGGATTCAGTAAAGTAAAGTAAATCACATCGTCATCTCGCTTATATTAGCTAATGCAGCCACAGTCTTGGCTTTAGATCTTACAGCAAATTAATGAAATATTAACCGAATCCCAACGTCCTTAGAAGGGAAAGTCTAATTTAGCTTGCATGGGTTGATGTCTTTGTTCAGTGAAGTCCAGACTCACAGTCTAAAGGAGTTTATAAAAACTTCCTGGGAGCTTTTTTTATACTGCTTGAATGGCCTGTGAGGTTTTGACATAGGCAGCGCCTTACAGCTGACATGAATGCACCTCCTGAGAAATGTGTGTATGTGTGCAGCCCACCATCGCTCTGTATCACAAAGAGAATAAAAGACTGTAAACACAGTTACTCCAGGGAACACAATTAAAGCACGATTAAAGCCTGATCACTTATCTAGCTTCGCAGTGGGGTTTATCAACGAGTGGAATCCGGGGATAAACTGTAAACCAAAATCTACGCCACGGGCAACTCCTGTTAGCCCCTTTCATTGACTATAAATCTAGTTCAACTTGGAGATTTAATAACAGCCTTGATAAGAGCTACATAAAACAAGCACACAGCCTGTATAAAAAACACTATAAATAATTGGTGAGGTAGATTTTATGTTTGTAGCGTTAACTGCATGCCAAAATATGTTGTACAAGATTGTGTTTTTTGGTGTTGAAAATTTCTTGATCTGAAACTAACTTGACCTGCTGGTCATAATATTGATTTGGACTCTGTTGAACTAGTCCTGAGCCCTGGCAGAGTAGTAGAATGGCTGAGCAGTAATGCAATGACCCAGCCCGGGCGAGATACTTTTATCCCCTGGATTTTGATCCTCTGCGGGGTCGTTACATAATAAAGAGCTCCACATATAACATGCGATTGTCACCTGGGCTTTTATTTCCAGAACGATCAACCCACTGCAGAGTGAAGTGTGACCAACTCTTTCCTGTACCTGTTAAATTTGTGCAGTGGCCCAAATCCACTTGGCTGTGGCTTCAGATGGCATCGAGCCATCCTGCTGCTCGCTACTGGACTACTGGCTGCTTCAAAGACAGGAAGAGCTGGATCAAGACTCTTTATCACCTCCTGCCTATGAAATATTGATTTTGTAGCCTCTGGGCTTTTAACTTGTGTCTGGGAGATATTTATTTCTTGCAGGATGGGTAGTGGGAGTGGGGGGTGGGGGGGGGCATATTGTGAGCTTGCTTCATTTGCCAGGGCGTAATAATTCAATGTAAATTCTTAAACTATTGGGAGAGGTTGATATATCGGTGTCGGTGATATAGTGGTCGTCATGCCCTTCAAGTCTAATAACTTGCCCCGTGCTTGCGTTAACGGCTCGCTCATAAAGCGCTCGTATTACTTCTTATATAACCAGTTAATTTGCCCGTATTAATTCTGCTGTATTTCATGTCAGCTTTGTCACCTGTAATGTAGCTGGAAAATATAAAGGTGGCGGAGCTCAGGGCTATCTCATAACAGCATTAAAAGGGGAGTATTTGTAAGTTTTGTTATTGCTACAGAGCCAGCGTTAGCATTTACAGCTGTTTACTCACCAGTAAGTGTTGGCAAGTGTTTCAGCCATCACTGCATTTATAAGACAAGATGCTAGGATACGTTCCTTCTTCAGGGCAGGCTGCACGTTACTGTGACTCTGTATCGGAAAGTGTGGAGACCGTCCGACCGGGCTGAGGCTAACTGTTTAGCTTGCTAACTTACAGTACAAGAAAAGAAGTGATAGAAATAGAACCAAAAACAGGAGAGAAATAACTCTTCATCTTTACTCTTGGTGAGTAAAGGAATGAAGTTTGACGCTGAACGATAAAGCAATAGCAAAACTCATAAATATCTCCTTTAAAGTTGAGCTGAAAATTGAATTTTTCATCAGTGTTTTGTAGAATGAAACATAAGCAGTCACTATATTGCAGCTAAGTTGCATCACTTTTCATTTAAAAAAAAAAAAACCTTTTATAGATGTATATGATCATTTCTAAGACTCTCTGATTTGGCATTTCCAATAGCTGACTGGCAAACATCCGACTTGGAGACGATCAACACCGATTGACGACACTGGTTGAAAGTTAACCCACAACATTAGCTATAAGCCATTAGTTTCATTCATTTAGCAAGGCTAACTAGCGTCCTGTACAGGCAGAACTTGCACATTCAGTGTTGTGTTTTCCCTGCATTTTACAAAGGACAGGGGCTTCACTACTGTTAAGGTGTCTTTATGCCTGTCACACGGTTGAATCTCACCACACACCTTTCCATCACTGGAATTGGGGGTTGAGTTATGACAAATTCTGTAACCATCCAAAACCGACAACAGCAGCGACTCGGCTGCTCCTGTCCGCATGTTGAAGTGCTCTTGGGCAAGATACTGAACCCCAATTTTGTGTGTGTGTGTGTGAATGGGTGAACGTGACCTGTAGCGTAAAGCGCTCTGAGTGGTCGATAAGACTAGACAAGCTCTATACAGTGGACTCACCACGCCCACTTCAAGCAGCGATTGGCAAAGAAAGGTGAGAAAATGGGGGAGGGTGTAAACTTCTCTCTCTCCAGCTCTCACAACTGAGTCCAGCAGCACCATGAATGCTTTCCAGGAAAAATCATCCAAAAGCTCACACCAGTATCTCCATATTTAAACAATTAATCACGGCTCGCTCCCACATGACAGCACGCTTTGCCTTTGAGTGTGGCCAGTAGCTATTAACACTTTTTCCCTTTCAACACGGTCAGACAACACGGCACAGAGGATTCTTTTCAAGCACATCCACGCTCGTCCTTTTAACGAACCCAATGACTTTAAAAGACTCGCAGCAACAGGTAGTCCTGGGACCTCAGCACTTCGTATGTTACCCAGTGATCCGAATCGCCACAAGTAATACTTTTGGTAGCTGCATGCAGATATTAACCAAAAATTCACACCCTAAGAGAATAAACACAGCTGCGCCGCGTCCTTCTACTGCAGAAAATGACATGCATTTCTAATTTCTTCCTCAACAATTTTCACTGTAAATCAAAACAAAAACCAAACACTTTCTGTACACCGATTTCTTAGCTAAATTTCCTATTAGTTTAATTTTATTTGAATATTTGACTTAAAATACTCCACACTGATAAAAAAGGATTAGTATAGCGTGTGTACCCTGCAGTATAACACAGAGTGGTGCACTGTATTTTTCCCTTGAACGAACACAGCTGAGGTCAACCTAACACAAGTCCACTGCTGCAGTTGTTTCTGTGTATGTGTTACATTGGGGGTGATTTAATATGAATGGAAAGGTAAATGAAGGTTTGCAGAGGAAGCTTTTGAGCGAGCGGATGTCTAGCTGCTGCAGTGGCACTTTTTGCCACGCGGTGCTTGAGTCAGGCCTTTAGCAGTGGTTTTATTATCCACAATATGTTCTGTATACAAGCAGCTCAGTAGATATAAGTCACAGGTCAACGTAAGGTCTCGGCTGCTTCATAATTCATCAGGGCAGTGGCACAGAAAGCCTCTGTTTTCCTTTGTTACTGATGAATAGTCTTGCGTAGATCAGCTGTGCTGTTATTTTGGAACAAACACAGCCTGTCTGTCAGGTTAAGGTGGCCCCAGTTTAATCAACCATGTGGTAACACAGTCACACTGGATTGTGCTTTCCTCTACACCCCACGGTTATTGTATTTAGAAGATTTTCTCTTGACAAATCTGAGCTGGCACTGAGAAATCCACATATACTGCACCTTTCTCATGCATTTAAATGTTTTGGTTGCTTGTTTTTCACAGCTATTACAGTGTGCGGTGAGAAATAATGGCCTCAATTATGCAAGCATCAGGCATTCAGTGCAGTTGTGCATGCACCTGTTTTCGGGCAGCAGTGTTGGTGGGTGGGTTAAAGTGATGCAAATGCCTGGTGGTGTACGACTGCAGGAAAGTAAAGTTTGGAGAGTTAACTGTGGTCATTACAACAGCAGTGTTTGTACAGCCACAGTCTTTTTAAACTTCAGCCCAGAGGCGTGCTTTGACTTTTACAGATAGGCAAGCAGAGCTGCCCAGCCCCGCCCCCACTCCCACATTGCTTGACAAGCCTGAGCCTTTGTCAATACGATACAGCCATGCCCACAAAAATGACAGAAATGATCACTGCAACAGCTGGTAGTCTTCCCAGAGGGCAATGGGAATGCAAACAGGCAATATGACGAGGGAAATGTGATGTGGCAAATTTGTGGTGTCGCTTTAAGACGCTGTATAGAGCACTATTACTTCATATTTTTAACACTGACATATTATCACCTCATAAATGATGAACATGTTAGCAAACTAGCTGTTATTTACACATCCAGCAGACATGGAGCAACATTAACATTCATACGGAGTCAAGTTTCTGACCGCCTGGTGAAAGTACATCCAATGTTCACTCTCCTTTTGGTCTCCATCAAAAATATCTGGCTGCTCAGCTGCTAAAGGCTTCACCATGTTCAACATCTATTTGCTAACATTGCCCGTCTTATATTTGGTGCTGGACAGTTAGCGTAGAGAGCGTATAGGAGATTTTTCCATGAATAAATTCTTGCATGCTGTCCAATTCTCTGTGGGTTTGTTACTATGGGCAACCCCTCAAATATTACCCCAAAATACTTTGATCCATTGTTAATATAGAAATATTGATTAGTGCAGCTTTAAAGCTACCTATCTATACAATCCAGTGTGGGTGTTTTTTTTCTTACCTATTTGGATCAATAATCAGTAGTTTCTGCAGTGTGTGGAAGTCGTCAGGAGGATTTCAGATGGACACCTTCGATAGCCAATGAGAGCCAAGACTCTGCAAACGCTGCAATGACACAATTTACATAAGTGGTTAAATTAATTAATAACATCATTTGGATGTAACTGACAGTGCAGTACAAGCAGTCATTCAATTATTTATCTTTCATGCAGTGCTCACTGATCAGAAGTACAGTCAAACTGCAGCATTGCTCACCTCAAGTTTACTCTTGAAAATGTCTCTTTTCCTCTGCCTGGTCTGAGCAGCTGTTCCAAGGCTGGTTAAGGGTAATGTACTGTGGTGTTGATTTTTCTTCCAATTGTGCGGTACGGCCTTCAACTGCAGCGAGTATCAGCCTTCAGTGTCTAAAACAGACAAGACCGATGAAAACATTTGTTATGTGTTGGGTGTGTTATAATTCCAAATTGTAGAATCTCAAATGTAGTTTTCTGAGTTTCAGATGGTTGCATCCAGTCTGTCCTTGTCGCTCGTCTTGAGTTGTCCTTGAAACACCATCGAGCCCGAGGATGAACATAAGCTGCATTAATAAAGCTGGACTAATATTCAGCCTGAATGTCCATTTTTGCCACCGTGCCATTATTCAGTCTGACATTGCCATTTTTTAAAAAACTGTTTTCTGTGGCAGAGGATTGCATTCGACCTTTTTTCTAATGACTGGCGTGTTTTTAGCAGTGCTCATTTGGCAAGTTCTACAAGTGTACAGAGAACCATAGTGAGAAGGTGTAGAAAATCATAGCGATATATTTATCCCTCTTTCACAGTAGACAAACCACAGGTCTAATATTAAGATTAATAATGGCTGCATTTGTTTGTTTCAGAGCCTGCTATTATCATTCAGGTCTAGCTAGCTTGGATGGCTCACAGGAACAGACCCACTCAGTGTTACTTCTTACTGTGCTTTTGTCAAGTCAGAATATCTGCAGTGAGGATCGAAGATTTACCTGCCTGCCAATAGCTGACTACAACTGACCAGCTAACAGGCCGGTGTGCTAATGTGCAGCTAATGAAGCTAACTAAGCCTAGCATACCTGTGATACCCCTCAATAATCATCTTTACATTGTGTACATAGTGATTATGTTACGTGTTAGGATGACAGGACTTTAATGCAGACAACACAACAGGTAGGTGCAACGCACGTGATTTAATAAGAGTAATAAGAATTTCCAACAAAACTCACTAGAAGGCAGTCAGGAACAGAGCACTGAAGATCCAAGTCAAACAAACAGGAAGATTCACAGGATGGTCAGCAAAGTTAACATCCAAATGCTGGAGACACGATGGACACAGGGCACAGAACAGAAAACTTCAAAGAGAGCAAAACAGAAAGAGGGAAAGACAAAGACTTAAATATTCAAGGAAGGCAAAGCTAATTGAAAACAAGTGAAAACACATTAGGGTGGGGCAAGGAGTAAAAATGGAGGGAAAACGAGACAAAAACAGGAAGTAAAAACAGCAGTGAGCACACAAGGTAGGTGATTTCAGAATAAAACAGGAAATATAACAAAAGTCCAAATAAAGCGTCAAAGACAGTCCAAAAGCCCAAAACTGTAAAAGAAGGTGCAGATGGAGACGGATTATAAGAGATTGTTAGCTGTAATCAAAATATATAAGTCATATCCGTAATGAGCATGCCAACATAACATACAGTAGTTTGAAAGCCACAGTACGTACATCATTTCTGTATTACAATTCTACAATCACATTAATTTTCCTTTAAAGGAGCTATTTATATGTTTTTGCTATTGCTACATAGCCAACATTAGCATTAATAGCCGTTTACCTACCAGTCTAGAAGAATCAGCATTAAACTTCATTCCTTTACCCTCCAACAGCTGTCTCCAGAGGTGAAAAGCAACACGAATGTTGACTTCTGTTTTGCTTCTATTTCTATCACATCTTGTCATCTGCTGACGTTAGCATGCTAAGCACGCCTGTTTCACTTTCTGATATGACGCCACTGTAGTGTCCAGTCTGTCCTGCAGAGCTAGCGCTGCTCTTGTATTGTAAGTGCAAGGATAGCCGCAGCTCTTGGCAAAACTTGTGAGTAAACACATTTTAATGCTAACATTGGCTATGTAGCAATAGCTAGCTCCATTGAATTCTTCATTTTTATGCTTTTATCTGATGAAGAACAAACTATTATACTACAAAGACAAACAATTTAATTCCTCAGTTCCTCAGTGGTGATAACAGTATGAGCTAATGGCTTGTGGTCTGTGAACGACAGACTAGCTTCCTAATGCTAGAGCTAGCTTAGCCCTGACCCAGGACCATCTACAATCACTGTACAGTCCACCAGTCTGTAGTGTGCAGGTTGAATACTGGTTGAAAATGTGGAAAACAGTGTGGTGATGTAATAGCATGCCCCCAAATGTTACAGTATCACTGAACAAAAAACATCACACAGGGTCAAAGTGACAAACAGTCTGATGAATACATTTTTTTATTCATTAATTTGTGGATAAAAGCTTCACATCGCAGCTTACAGCAGTTTTCCAAATGGCTGCTGATGTGTAAATGTCCAGATAAGTGGGCTTACATCAACAGGACACAAGTCAGAGAGTCAACATGTAGGAGTTAGCAGTGAAGCTGTTATATAATCCAATTCTATATGTCCAGCAATATTCTCTTAAAATTTAAAATCAGCCTAATTTGCAAAGGTACATTGTTTTCAGTGATTGCATTTAATATTTCATGTCATATTTAATAGCATAGAGTGTTATGTATTGATTTTAACATTTTAGTATTTGATGTTTTTTTTTTTTTGCTGAATGCATGTACTTTTAATATTAATCTACTTCAGCTGTCAAACTGCATGACAGGAGACAAAATCCTCTGTGGCACCTAGAGATATAGTCATGTTTTCTCAGGCAGAGCACATGAAGCTCCAAACACAAATTAAATTTCTGAGCTGACCTTCAAAACAACGTTTATATCATGAGTAAGTATAATGTAAATTTTAAAAAAAACAACAACATAAATGATAAAGTTTCCAGAGTGTGACACAATCTAAAGCTCACAGGCATTTGTGGCTCACTTAGTGTGGCAAAAAGCCCACTCACTTGTCAGTTGTATTGAACCAACACTGTAATTATGGAGCATTTTGTGGACAATGTTTTCATTCCCACACATCAATTTTCCAATAAACCTGAGTTAGGTTGTGGGGGAATTTAATCAGTGTCAAAAAGAAAAATAAAACCGGTGTGTTATGGAAGGAAACATGTGGGTGGTAAGTGTTAGAGACTGTGATTCTAATAAGTGTACCTCCACTCATAGGTGCTGACGTGGGCAGGTAAAACATAACATACGGCATGCATTATTAGATAGAAATGATTATAGTGACTGACATATTTAGTGCATAACATTAATACATAAACATAACCAGCGAATAAAGTATTTACTGCGTGCAGATAGAAAACAAAACAAAAAATCACTGCAGTTAGAAAGTTACCTGATGTGCATTTAGTGCAGTTATAGATTTAAATAATGCATGCACATAACTCTTTTCCAACAGTTACTTGAGAACTGTGTTTGAGATTTTGTGGGAAAGGCTCAGCAGTGTCTCCACTACCTGTGTAAACTAAACTCCTTCAAAGGAGACTGACCACATTTTTTATTTACAGCAAGTACTTTGACCTTTGTCATTGATTTGCTGGGTCCACACTTCTTTGTTGATGGGACTGTAACCAACTGAAAGATGTTTTTAAACACATGGCTACATGACAACGGCTTATACTGGACGATTTCTCAGAGAGATGTTATCAAATGCTATTAGGAAGGTGTTTTAGATTGTCTTTGTGTTAAAGAAGTAAAAGTAAGTTTGGTTTTATTCCAGACGGTTAGTTTTACTCTGTGCATGGATTGATTTGCACCTTTGACACTGATGCACTGCTATAGATTGGCCGCTGTCATCTGTCCACTTTTTTTCCATCCCTGCTCTTTATGTATATTTGTATTTGTATATTTTACATTTCTATTATAATTTATACTTGTTACTAAATAAGATTTATCCACCTCTTTATTATGCAAACTTGTGTCAGTGAAGTTCACCTCTACCTTCATTCACAACTGTATTTTATTTTTAATTTGTCAGTTAGTTGATTGTAAATTGTTGAAATTAATGTAGTTTTAATGTGAAATAAAGTTTTTTATGAAGCTTTGCTTTGTTGATGGTTTTTATGGAGCGTGTCTGGTATGAATTTTAACAGTAGCAGCAGCACAGTATAGAAATCACAACACACTGAAGTTTTTCCTGAATCTGTAATTAATCAAAGACTTTCTATGTTGCTTTAATCAACAACAAACATGGTAGAAATGTTTAAATGTGTCCGTCCTTCAACAGTGACAATACAGGATCTAGAGACAGATACTAGAGTTTGTGCTTTTCTAATTTGTCTTATGAACTTACCAATTTTAATAATAATGAAAACACTGATTCACCAAAGTGACTGTTAGATTCATCATGAGGCAGATGGTAAATATAAAGTTAACACTCAGTACAATTAATTCACAGGTTTTTTTATTAAACACTTTTTTCAATGACAAATTAAGTTCTGAATAAAACTATATGAACATGAAGCTGTACTACACTGACAGCTGCTTCACAATCTGAGCTGTCAGTTTTCAGTTCACACTAAAGAGTGTGTGAGGTGAACACATCCGTCTCTGAGGTCACAGCATCACATCTATGAAGAGTCTGGTTTTTGCTCCAGTTGCAGTTCTGGTGGGTCAGTTCCATCTGTTTCCTACTGGACACCGTTTGATGTTAAACTGGTCGATACTTTCACCTGTGAAGGTGGTGACTGTGCTAGAGCTGAACACATTCTGCTCTTCACAATGTTGTTACTGTCATCCATCCAAACAACAGTAGAAATGAAGTAAAAGGCATGAAAACTGACCCTGACACTGACCTCAGTCACTTCAGGTGTCCCTCAGAGAGCCTTTTGAAGCTGTCACGACTGGCCAAAACAAACTCACAGGTGGTTTCAAATCCAAATTTGTCCCCACAACCATAGCAAGACATGCACACACACACACACACAAACACACACACACACACACACACACACACACACACGTACATGCACTAACAGAAGTTGATCTGCCACAGCAGCTCTGGGCCACTTTCCTCTTCTGTAGGCTCTGGTCCTGGGTACAGGTATCCAGACAGAGGAGGTGGACGAACAGAAGAGGGGAGTGTGCTAGAGCGAGGGAGGACAACAGGACCAACTGGATGAGGGGCATGCTGTTCATTGTTTGAAGGAAGAGGAGGAGGAGGCAGACCCTGCTGGAGGAACCAGTCTGCTCCTCCGGGACATTGAAGTCTTGTCCACCTGCTACCAAGGACAAGACCCTTTGCTGAAGGGAGAGTCTGGCCAGCACCTGAACACACTGGGATTTTCAGCTTTCATTAAAATATAAATCACAGAACAGATTACAACACACCAACAGCTTTATGACAAACTCTTACCACTGGAGTCCTCAATTTGATTCAATGAGCTGGATGATGGTCTGAGCCCATGAACCTCTGGCTGGCCACGCACTGCCTCTCTTGATGGCCACATAATCCATGAGAATGAAAGACCGAGTCCTCATGGTCCGGCCAACACTGGCGCAGTTTGCAGGGCCTGAGTTCAGTCAAGAAGACAGCTGAAAGATAATCAGAGAGCAGTGTGTGTTAATATAGATCTGATATTCATTAGAGGAAACAGTGATATTTGAGGTGAATCTCACCTGTAGAGATCTCCTTCCCAGGACAGGAAGAGTTCTTCCCCGTCGGCTGCTTTTGAACTGTCACCTGGGCTGCCTCTCCTGGTCTCTGGGAGGGAAGACAACTCGCTATTCCTCCTGCTCTGTCTGGCAGGTGTTGCCAGGAGCTTGGAAGTACTCGGCACTGGCTTGAGGAAAAAGGTCAAAATGGATGGAAAGTGAATTTTAATCACAAGCTATGAGACACATGCATGTACCTGGGATGAAGTGGTTAAGGTGGCTGACCCCGCCCTTTGTCAGTCTACCAGTCTCTGTGTACAGCTGCACCTGCTGGGTCCTGAATGCAGCTGAGGTGGCTCCTCTGTGTCTCCATATGTCCTGGATGCAGAGAGACTCCAGCAAAGAGACGTCCAGGGTGACGTGGAGATCCTGGATGAGGAGGGCCGTCTCCTCTGCCCCATGTGTCCTCCTCCAACAGTGGAGCCTCCACTCCTCCCAGGAGATCCTCTGAATCACCTTGGCAACAGTCAGGCCGAGCATCCTGTGCTTCCCCTCCAGCGAGGCACCTCCGGGGGTCCACCTCAAAGACTTCCATCATCAATCCGCCCGCCATCCTGGAAAGCCAACACACCAACGACCTTCTTTGTCACCTGGAGGGAGAGAGAGAGGCAGAGAAAGGTTTCAAATGTTAATGTTAATATTTGTGTGTGAATTTAGTACACATTCTGCTATCCCATGGGTGCCCATATATTCTATTCTGCAATCTTATATATCGTTAAATTCATTCATCAATGAACAACGCCAGCAAGCTAGCTGCTAACCCTCACCCTAACCCTCTGCTTAAAACAAAATGTACTTACCGGAAAAAATTGAACCACTGACTCCTCAACATGTTGGAGCTAACTTTGATGAACTGAAAACACAACGACAAGTCAAATGTCCGACACATCGCTCTGACCTCAGATCCAGATTAACAGGCAGGTCCCCTGTGTGTCATCACGCAGTAGCCACGCCCTAAAATCACTCTGCCTTAACGTCTATTATTTTTTAATAGGATCATAATTTTAAAAACGAACATCATGAAGAAAAATTCATACTAGCGTTTCAGACCATAAACACATAACGAAAACATTTACTGAGGTAACAAATGTGAAAAGTGACAAGTAGGGTCATAACACCATAAACTTCAATACAATCAGACTTCTTTTTGCAACCAATGGAGTCGCCTCCTGATAGTCATTCAGTAGAATCACCTGACTCGTTCACTTGATCACCTGTTCTCCACTTCCTCATTAGCTTCTAAGAATACACTGTGTACCGGTCCGTTTCCACTCTCTGCTCTGTTTTCATCCTCATTATGTATTCATATTTTGAACTTGCCTATGTTTTGTTGATTTTGCTTCATCCCTTTGTTCTATGTACTTTGTTTGCCTGCCTGGATTTTTGTATTCTTGTTTTTGTTTTTGTCTAATTAAAGACTTTTTACTTTTACATCTGCCTCCTGAGTCGTGCTCTTGGGTCCCCTTTCTGAGAACTGTGACAACAACAGAGAATTTAAAAGCTCAATCAACCACTGTGAAGCTTCTTTAGTGAATAGCAATGCATTTGTCAATAGTGCTGGAACAATATACATTTTATTATGTGAACTCCAGCTGTCTTGTCTGGTGGGCGCTAATAAACAAAGTCTAGGATTTAGTGTCGTCTTTGAAGTTTAACATATCCTATGCAGCATCTCAAAAACAAGTAACTTAAAGGGACTATGTATTTTCTGCTGATGGGGGCGATGGTCGCTTGGCCGACTGGACGCTACAGTGACTTGGTAGCCGGGCTGGGGCCAGCTAGTTAGCATGCTAACGTCAGTATAAGGAAAGAAGTGAAAGAAATAGAAACAAAACAAGAGTTAAAATTGGAATTGCTTTCCTGGAGACAGCTGTTGGTGCGTAAATAGCTCCTTTAAGTCATAGAATATATGAACATGATTCTATTCTTAATAATAGGAACGTTTTGAATTATTTATAATATCTGAGACATTTCCATTTGAGCCTAACATTGAGTGTATTTTGTCTCTGCAACAATGCTCTAATAATTCTATGAATATTTCTATTCTTTCTATCTTCCCCATTATGGAGAAAAATGTAGTTCAGAGGCACCACCCGTGCTTCTGTCTTTTGTCAGCTCTCAGATATGGCACAGCGTTGTACAAATCAAATGCAATCTGTTGTCTTGGCTGCATCTTTCCAACTGTGTGCTCTCTGTTGCGTGCATATCAACATCAAGTACAAGCCAGCTCTTGTGATGAATGTCCATGCACAATGCCCCCAAAGAACACTTCACTTGAAAATATTGGCCACATCAAGGGCCATTTTCAGGTGCTGTGTGTAATGAATACAGAGACACAAGCTTCTGCCACCTCATATATCAAGCAGTGCAGCATGAGAATTTCGGTTTGTCCTAACATAGCAGTATTACACAGCTACTTATCACTTTTAATGGAGTTTAATGACATTAGTCTTATACTCAGCAGAGTACGTTCTTCTGGTGGCAGTGAAGGGAAACAGACTGGGAGGTAACATCTGGCTGGGGATGTGCAGTGAAACCTTCACAGAATAGACACATGCATACATATTATTATTCCAAATATGCTTCATTAGTAAAGGCAGCGTTATGTCTGTGAGCTGTGTGCGATAAATATAAAATAATCTGACTGTGGCAAATGCATTCAGACTTTTTATGGTAATAGAGAAATAGAGTTTGAATGGGCCATTTGATACCATACTTCCACAAAGTTAGGAGGCTTGTAAAAAGCAGATTCAAAATAGAATGGCATTCAGTAGAGCGCATATCTCCGCCAAGGCCAAACAGTCCCAGCAAAATGTACAATATAGATCTCAGCACCATAAATATATCCGATTTTTTTTTCAAGCTCAAGCTCAATACATATTCCCTGGGAAATCAACGAAAATGTCAGACAAAGTGAGACGGGTGAAAATATAAAAACCTTCATCTATGCAGCAGAGGCCAAGATATTATGAGTCAAGCTCCAAACACTCAGGATCCTACATTACACTTTCTTTTAAACATTAATTATTCATCACTAAATAACAACAATCAAAGTTAAAGTTTGATAAAAAAAAAATACATTCAAAATAAACAAAAAATCCCACAAATTAAATATTAGTCTTGTTCAAATATTGCTCAACTCTGATTGGTGCTGGGAAACACGAGATGTGACATCACAATTTTGCATCTGATCCCCGCCCACTTCAAACCAGTTACAAGAGCCAGGACGAAAACAGAACTGCAGAAATCTCTCAGGTAATTGTGTGTACTCACTTGTGTAGGAGCCATAGGAAGGTGGTGATTAAGAAAGAAGTGGTCAGAGGTGCGATTTGTTACCTGTAACCACATCAAATAATGATGTCACAGGGCCTGGCGTACACCTGTGCATCACACAACCAGGCAAACAAGAAGCAATAAGGCAGTGGCTAAACAAAGTAAGGTTTAAGCAGAAGATGAAGGCTAACAAATAATGTGCTGCTTCTCCACCAACGCTGCACAATCAAAATCACTCAGCACCTTTTCCAACCAGCCTACAAATGTTTGTCTAAAATTGTGATGGTGTTGGTTCTCCGCCCCTGCAGCTCAATAATAATGCCTGTCGCTCCCCTCCTCTGCAGGGAGAAGACAAATGCAGAGAAAGGTCACATGAAACATAATGTTCATAATGCCGACTGAATAAACTTGTAAGGAGATATTTTTCCCACAGCAAAAGCTGTGTTCATCAGGAACCAAATTCAGGTCACACAGTCTAGCATCAGTAAGCCAGAGGCAGAGTGCAGCTTGCTCACTGTACCTGCTGTTATGTATGGATTTGAACTGTTGTGGCCAAACTCTGTTCTGCATTTTGCTGACTTTTTAGAATCTCAGTTTTAAATAGGTTGAGATAGCAAGGCCTTTTTTGTGCAGCTGGTAGAAAACTTTAAAACTGTGAACCCATGATACGATTTTATCCCTGGACCACCATGGGCCATCATCCACCTCCCCAGTTTTTAGCAGCACTAGCAGCCATATATCTCAACAACAATGTTCTGCCATTAAATTCAATGAATTCATGAATCTTAACCTCTTTGGTGATCGCTTAACTTTTCATCATAGGTCAAATTTTCAAATTTTACCAGATTTATTACCAAATACCTGCTAAGCTAATTCTTAATTAGCATGCTGACATGGTAAACTTAAAATGGTTTTACATTTTATTTACTTATTAGCATTAATAATTACATAATCGTCTAATTAGCACTTAATTAGCATGTTAACAATGTCCTTGAAAGGATGTTAGCATGCTGATGTTAGCATTTATCTCAAATCATAGCTGTGCCTAAGGGCAGCCCTAGAGCTGCTAGCATAGCTGCAGACTTTTAATGTTGTTTTTATCTTTACTGGCTATTTATGACTAGCTAGAAATGGACAGAAAGTAAACTAATGACTTTCAGCCTGAGCTGAAGTTTGGTTATTCTTAATTAGCAAATGTTAGCATGCTGACATGCTAAACTAAAACGGTGGACATGGCAAACATTTTATGTACTTAACTTATTAGCATTAGTTAAGCACATAAGCACTTAAAATATGCACTTAATTAGCATGTTAACAATGTTGTGATGATGCATTTATCTCAAATCATAGCTATGCCTAAGAACAGCCCCAGAGCTGCTAGCATGGCTGCAGACTCTTAATGTTGTTTTTATCTTTACTGGCTATTTATCACCAGCTAGAAATGGACAGAAAGTGCTGCAGAATTGGAGATGGCAGCTCATGAATTAGGTTTTGTTTGCATAAAATCCCCTAGTATAAGCATGGGTCAAGTTATTAAATTGTAAGGGCATGTGAACAAAAGCAGCAGGCAGCGGACCACTTTAAATATTCAGCAATATTCAGATGTTGAAAGTCACAGGGAAGAAAAACATTCACACACACACAAAGACAGCCTCAAAGCAAAAGCTGCAGATGTCAGAAGAAAAGTGCGATGACAGGCCGAAACAAAGACAGGCTGAAGTTTTGCAGGGAGGCGACACGACAGCAAGGGCAGCATCAGCACTCGTCACAGCAGTACTGATAGGGGACATGTTGCCTTGGCTGTGAGCCCTGGCTGCCCCGGCCTCAGCTCTGCTCCAACTGCCATCCACCTCCCCCCCAGCAGCAACTGGGGGGCAACCGAGGCTGAATAGGGGGGCCCAGACGAAGGACTGCTTCATGCATCTCAATGTAAACCAGGCGCGTCGGCCTGTCAGCCTGGAGAGCCGTCTCTCTTCCCCGGCTGACACACAAGCACCCCAGCCAGTTCAACACTCGTCAGCATTTATTTTCATAAGCGGAGGAGCGGCAAGCTGTCATAGTCTGGGTGAGAGCACTTCTCAGATTTCCCCTTGTGTGTGTACAACGACTCGCACACACAGGACACAGGAAGTTCCTCTGAAAGTTTGCCACCTTCATTGTCTTGGCAGAGCTACGTCGCCACACACACGGCTGTCAGCTTTGAAAACTTTAACATAAAAGGCTTCAAATGTCAGATGTTCACCTCAATCATCCACAGACGGAGGATTAACAGCTTAAAAACTCTTTATCCCCAAGGAGATGGCTGACTTTTAGTCCTCTATCAACCCCGGCTCGGCTCAGCAGGAGGAGGTAAAGGCCATAGTCTTTCACCTGCCATGCCACACGAGGGTAGTTTCTTTATTTTCTGTTTTTTTTTTTCTCCCCACCTGCACTTACATGGGTGTAATTGCGGTATAAGATGGTACTTTGAGCTGGGGCTGTTCTCATCAGCACTGAGCAATTACATATGCCCCCAGGAGTGCAGATAAAAACACACGCTGAGAATGAACTGTGCAGTGCCAGGTGATGGCGGGGAGGCTACGGCAGGCCAATATTAAACAGAAACGGACCGCGGCGCGATGGAGGTGAATACAGATCACTCCCTTACAGGCACACGCAACCCACACAAACCCCAGCGAGCAGGCAGCTCCCCTGCTCCACACCGGGACTCTGGGCTTTGTCAGTCCGCTGACCTGTGAAAGGAACCAGCCTCCATCTCCCTCGCCTCATTATAGTGGCCAGCCAGGTTGATCGAATAGCATGACTAAAAATATCAGTCCCTTGTGATAGTGTGTGTGTGTGTGTGTGTGTAAGATTGTGTGTATGTGGTGAAGGTATTTTTATATAATAGCAATGTATTTGCATTTGTTTTTTTATATTACCCACAGCTTAACAGCTTATTCTGTCCTTTTTATTTCCCCCAACAAATTCAGCTTACATAATCAACATGTAGAAATAACAGGAAAGGGTTATAGTCTTAACACTACTATTATCTATTCAAACGTATTATTTATTAACATTACATATTTCTGTGAAAACTACCTTTTTTATATTTTAAGGTGAACAAATTAAAATAGATTTTTTATTTTTTAAACAATATCATAAGATGATAAAACAAAGTGAAAATATTTGTGCTGAAAAAAGTATGCCAGCAAATGCCAAATCTAAATTGCCAGTAGGTAAACATCCCCCTGTAATCACCCCTTCACATAAACCCATGGTCCCTAAAGTCCCTTAATTTGCAAGATGAGGAAAGCAGGAAAGTTAATAAAGCCCCTCATCATTACTGTCCAAGCAGGGAGAGGGAGATATAAAACAAACAAAGAAAAAACATCTAGGCTTTATGTTCTGGTTTTGGCCAAAATAAGTTAGCTAGACTTGCTGTACAGTATATAATTGTGTAATTTCCTCTCATTCCTCAAGCCACAAGTTCAACCCACTGTATTTGGCTTTATAATGAGACTGGAGTTGGTGTAGCTACATGAGAGGGTGGTTCAGCAAAATTAATCTGCCTGCCTTCATGAAAGTCTTTGCTCTAGAAGCTTGGTGACATAGTGAGTATACTCGCAGAGCTAGCTGGTCAACCACTTTAGATGGCGAGTTAACCCCTCACTAGGTGGTTGGAGGGTGGCAGTTGCACCCTGTCTGATGAAAGAGGGCACGGTCTGACCAGAACTGGCAACGCAAATTTTACTTGTACGCTGCAGTGAGAAGCAGACGAGACAGAAAACAATGTAGAGTTAGAGGGGAGCAGGGTCTAGCAGAACTATAACATGTTTTTCTTTTTTTTCTTTCAAAATTGCTTTATTGTTGTTACCGTCTATCTTCCCTGTCCTTGCACTCACAAGGACGTTCATAATCAATAGTTCCTGAACAACAGGTCGGGTTCACCCTCCCTCTAAAACAGGTCAGACATTGAGAGTCTTTATATTTCGAAAAGTCAAACTCCAGTCATGAGTGTGGATCAACTCGTGACTGTAAGTCAAATATGTTTTCAGTTATTTCTCAGAGCAAAAACTTTAGCCAAATTTTACCTTTGCAGGGAGTCAAAATTCAGTAACGCTCTGTGCATTTGCGATATCAACGTTTTAAAAAATGTTAGTCTGTCTGCTCAAAAGCACCAAAAACGTTTAATCGCAGAGGTTTAAAGAAGCTATTTGGAATTTTTGCTACTGCTACATAGCCAACGTTAGCATTTACATCTGTTTACTTACCAGTCTAGAAGAAACGTTGCAAGTTCAGCATCAAACTTCATTCCTTTGCTCACCGACAGCTGTCTCCAGAGGTGGAGGGCAACACCAATGTTAACTCTTGTCTCTATCAGGTCTTTTCTTCTATTGAAGTTAGCATGCTAACCAGCGAGCGCTGTTAGCATCACCCTGGTTTCCTTGACAAAAAACTAAAGGGATTTTTTACATGGGCTTTAGGATTGCTGAAGAAAATAAACTCTGTGACAAACAAAAGTTTATGATATTCACCAAGTTCTGTTCAGTAAAATAATCTTCACTAATGAACACCACTTTTTTGATTTTTTGAAGCCTAAAAACAATCGCCCAAAGTAAAAAGCTAATGTTAGGCTTACATCTTCAAAGCCTTGCCTCTTACAAAGTTAGTAATACTTTGCAAAAGAGCACCAATCAATCCAATCCTGATTGGACACTGCTCAGAGGATGTATTATAACCTCTTGTATTATAGAGATAAAGATGGCTGAAGATCTGTAACTTACAAATGTCTATTTTAACCAGTAACATTACTGTACTGGTTTGCTCTGCGTGGGTTTGCTTGGTGAAAATAAACCATATAATCATCAGAAAGTAATGTTGGAAAATCTGGTGGCTGTGTGGGCAGCTCTTGTTTGACATCAGCTACTCCCAACTAGTACATGTGTTTTATTTTTAATAGTTTGGAAAAGACTGAGCTGTGACTTTGAAAGCAGCAGTTGGTAGCTGCATGGTGTTGAATCAGTCAAACCATGACTGGTGAGTCAAGCTTTCCCTGGTAGGAACTTCCAATTACTGCTGTTCAGGAGAAATCGAGTAGTTTTGATCTGTCACATCCCGTGTGAGAGGAGGGTATCCCATTGACAATACCAACCTCCAAACTTCCACTAAATTAGTGCAGATTGGATATTTTTTTTTTAACCACAGCCCCACTTTATGATCTGCACTCATCATGATCAAACATCACAAGTCACGTCAGGGCGTCAGGCGGTAAATCGTATCTTTTCCACTTGAAACGGCACATCATTTCACACCTCTCGCCTCCGTCAAATGACTGACACTTGCTTCGATCAGGCTTTGACAGATGCACCTGGCCTGCTTTGGAGGTGACATGGTAGAAAAGTCTGTGGGAGTTAATGAAAACATAGATGAGGAGAGAATTATGAGGTAAAGAAAAATCCTGTCAGTAAAACCATTCCTCTTGCTGTTTTTTTTTTTTTTTTTTCATTTGATATCAGAGAAAAAGGAGAAAAACAATCTCTGACCTTTTACTAATCATTTCATTTCTGAGGTTTTGTGACTTCAATTCATGTACATGCAGAGATAAAAGGAGAAAAAAGGAGAAATGTCTGGATTAAATTATAAAAAGAACCGGGGCTCCTGGTGAGTTTTGAGATCACAGACTGAGCTGTCTCACAAACATTGCGCCCGTGATAATGTATGCACGTTGTAGTTTAGCAAGCTAACAAGCTAACATCTACAGTCGGTATCATTGTGGCAAAATAAACACCGACCTGCAAAAAAACGGTCTCGTGGTCAGTCTGAATCCATCCTGGGAGAAAGTTGTTGTTGTTACTGACAGCTGGTGGTTTAACTGTGCTACGTGTGAAGATAGAATCCAAAACAGACAAGCTAATTAAAGCTTAAAGGTGTAATATGATATATCTGGATGAGGTATTAGCACAACTTTACAGTGCTTTACTCCTAATACCTTCATATTAGGAGAACAACTATAGCAGTGGCTTTGTCAGTCAGTCAGTCAGTCAGTAAGTCAGTCAGTCGGTCAGTCAGTCAGTCCACCACTTTAAGGCTGAAATATCTCAACACTCCACCAATGGGCTTTATGAAAGAGTGGCTGGACAGAATCCTCTCCTCAGTAAAAGACACCTGAAAGCTGCTTGGAGTTTGGACTCTCAGACTGTGAGAAACAAGATTCTCTGGTCTGATGAAACCAAGACTGAACTGTTTAAGCTCAGTTCCTAGAAGGGGTTGCCACCCGTCAGGTATAATCCAGGATCGTCCCACATTTGAAAAGAAAAGGCTGCGTGCTGTATTGAATCAATACAGGATGCTATTTGTCCCATATCTTCGTACACGTCATGTCCTGTGAAGTGCTGTGACTAATGTAATGTCAAGTAAAATCTGGGAACCTCTTATTTCTTCACGTTAAAGGTGGCGACCCTAGTTCCGAGCGTCATGTCTGGAAGAAACCAGACACGGCATGATGCCACCCCAATGGTGGCGGCGGCATCGTGCTGTGGGGCTGTTTTTTGTGTCGATCTTCCAACAGGACACAGTCCAGACAACACAGGAGTGGCTCAGGGACGACTCTATAAATGTCCTCGAGTGGCCCAGCCAGAACCCCGACTTGAGCCCAATCGAACGTCTCTGGAGAGACCTGAAAATGACCGACGGCCCCCATCTGACCTGACGGAGCTTGAGAGGATCAGCAGAGAAGAATGGCAGAAAATCCCCTGATCCAGGTGAGCAAAGCTTGTCGCGTCGTACCCAAGAAGACTGGAGGCTGTAATCGCTGCCAAAGGTTCTTCAACTAAGCGCTGAGTAAAGGGTCTGAATACTTATGACAATATATTTCAGTTTTTCCCTTTTAATAAATGTGCAAAAATGTCTAACATTCTGTTTTTGCTTTGTCATTTTGGGAAACGATTTAACCCTAAAGCTGCAACATAAAATGTGAAAAAGTGAAAGGGTCTGAATTCACTGTGTGCAGTCCTCATCGTTTTTCACTACTGTACTCTGAACTATTTGCCATTTCAGTGTCCCACTTTCCACAGCAAGAATCAATAAAGTTTCACTTGATGTTTTGGAAAAAGATATAAAATTGATTTTTAGCTGAGGTTTAGTCGTTTGACAAGACATACAGCGCTGTGTCGAGCACTCACTTTCTTCATGTGTTCAAGCTTTTTTCTTTTAGTTACAGCCTGAATAACACCTGCTTTCATTAACAAGCGTGTTGCACTCCTGTGCAGTTTCATTGTGACTAAGCAGGACACAAAAGAAACCATATGTGCACAAAAAATACACACATGCACACCGATGTGCACTCATGCATACAGAAATAGATGTTCTCAGACTCTAACTAGCCACAACAGTAGAGCTTTAACTGCACCTCCATGTTACAAAGTCTCCTCGTCCTCTGCTCTCTATCTTGTGCTAGCGTCTTATCTTTCTGAAACCATGGCACACACAAATTTGTCTTATTTAATTTTAAATGCTGAAGTGCCACTCTGGGGTTGATAACATTTTATCTCCTGCGTTTTAACGAGAGAATAAGAGGCAGACTAGCCTCGGCTCTTTTCAAAATCTTCATCCTCCCTGCTCATCAATTTTTCTCCACTTATGCTTCCTACAATAGAAGTCATCAATTTGTGAGAATGTTTAACTCCTGGGACTCTTCTCTTCTCCTCTCTCTGCTGCACTCGCCCCCTCAGTCCTTGAAATTTATATCCAGAATACTGTCCATCACCACAACAGCACAATCACGCTGCCTCCTCATATCCCCGGGCTCTTTAAACTCTTCTTATACAGTGTGATTCATTTACTCCTTCCTGCTGTGCTGAGCTTTATTTTTAATTCATTTGAACCTGCCCAGTGTATTTCTGAATCACAGTGAGGCTAACAAATAACTGCTCGTGTTAAAAGTGAAGTTAAATGTTCAGCAACCACTTTGCTGATTCAACAATTAATTAATTAAGATTTAAAAGGCCCCATATTTTGCACTTCTCCTGTGTTTTATTTGAAGTTTTGAATATCCATGAGAAGATATATTTGTGGTTTTAAAGGTTCTGTGAGTGATCGTCACTGACATGTGGCACAATGCCCTCTCCCTCTAAGTTTTCATCTGAAGATGCAGTGTTTATGGATATCTATACACTTTGTGGCTCATGGCCATATGAGGGCACAGGGTCATTGTCAGCTACAGCTGGAGAGAGTTTGTGTGTGAGCGGATGTTATTTGAGGACAGAGGAGGAGTATATAGTATCTGGGGGAGTGAAGGGAAAAATAACATGAAAGGCAACAATGGCATGGCTGAGGGAAATGATTTATGGTGATGTGAAGCTGCAGCAGGTCTCTCCTACTGAGAAGCTGGCTGTCTCGCAGCGAGATAAGAGGAGGCAGATAGGATGTTTCCGTGACAGACAAGGTGACAATCTGGCCTCAGCGTGTGTAAACAAGAACGGTGCTATCTCCCCCTGCCCGACGATGGGGTTAACACCTCTGTCCGTCAGCCGGGCTCCCATCATCGCTCACGGGGCCCCTCCCCATCCAAGTCTGCCTGTCAGGGTCTGGGAGAAGGGAAGTTGCACCTTCTGTTGCGACGTGCACGCCAACATGGCTGGCAGGGGGAGAAGATGGGGTGGCACATGGTGGCACACGCTGCCAGAGTTTTATTAGTTACCCTCACAGCCCCAGTTGTAGAAAAAAAAATAAAAATCAGACAAGGTCCACAATCCTCTTTCTGTGTGCTGTAAACACAGCAGTCCTCAGAGCCAGAAATCCCTTCAAGCAAGACGGAGTGGAGTGTTTGGGGTGATACAGTAGCTTGGATTAACAGCTCAGCTTCTTGTGTCAGTAGTTTTAGTAGTGTCAGACTGATACTGTACATCTCTTTTCAAATGGATATTAGCATTTTATTTAAAAGTATCACTTATTTTCTTTACTGTTTTTGTTTTTACTTTGGTCTTTTTATGTTTCAGATTTGGTAGTTTGTATAGGGCATTGAATAATAATAATTACTACCAGGCCTTCAGACTGAAAACAGCTGCATTGAGAAAAGCAAAGGGGCTGCAGAGGTGGTGGTGGTGGTGGTGGGGGGTGTTGTTTCAGGTACCATGAGAGAGCCTGAAACAAAACTTTGACTTCAGGATTTTGTTCCAGAGATAAAAAAGAGTCCCACTGATATTTCTAGCAACGCTAATAACTAACAATCCAGCCTTGGAAGAGAGCATGGGTGAGTCGCAGGGTCGTGGTTGGCTCAGACAAGTCTGTAATGACAGCAGCACAGAGACAATTGAAATCTGTAGAAAGTTTAGAAGAGTTTTTGGTAAGTTTTTAACTTAAGTTTAAGTTTTAAGTTATTCTATTGGCCATTTTATGCCTTTATTTGATAGCACCTCAAACGAGATACTCCTCAGAGGTCACATAAAGGGGCAAATACTCACCTTGTTCCCTCAAGACGAGATCCGTGAGTGGGTACGTGTTAGACGGGGTGAATATCTAGTAGCATTGAATAACCTAGCATCAGACTTTACTTGTGAAGGTAAGTAGGGTTTGCTTGTAGGTAGGTGTCGAGACTGAAATGACGTGGTATTACTCTCTTCATGTTGTGCGACCGGATGGATATTAGCATTTTATTTAAGTATCACTTATTTTCTTTACTGTTTTTGTTTTTACTTTGGTCTTTTTATGTTTTCAGCATTGGATAGTTGTATAAGGCAGAATTAATAGAAGGCCTTCAGACGAAAACAGCTGCATTGAGAAAAGCAAAGGGGGCTGCAGAGGTGGTGTGGTGGTGGTGGTGGGGGGTGTTGTTTCAGGTACCATGAAGAGCGCTGAAACAAACTTTGACTTCAGGATTTTGTTCCGGATATAAAAGAGTCCAACTGATATTATCTCATAAGGTCAAACGCTAATGAACTAACAACCATCGCTCCTTGAATGAGAGCAGTGCAGGGTGACGTTCGCCCTGCGAGCTGTATGGACACCAGGAACATAGTGCTCGTAATGTACAGCAGCTTATCT